>NC_137674.1:91057141-91187141 GCF_963989245.1 Nansenia antarctica | reverse complement strand
TCCACATGTTTAGAGAGTAGCTGAGCTACCTGCGACTTCCAAGGTCTCCCTGGCCGATTCCGAGTAAGGACAAACCGTTCAGTGTGGGACGGTTTAAGCCCATGGGAGGGGAGGCATAAAGGAGTGCACGTGGCTACAGATGTAACTGTATGTCTGAGCCAAGCTCGGTGCTCGAGTACAGTGATCTACAGTTGCCACACCACAGCTAGAGCTTGAGCATATTTATGTGAGCTGTGCGTAAAAGACATGACCTAACGCTGCTTACCAAGCAGGACGCATCGGTCGTCGCATGGGGACGCCCTGGAGCAAGTGGGCTGAAAACCATGTAGAGACGAGCAGTCGTCATTGTCAGTCGAAACGGATCCCGATGGAGTGAGGACAACCAGAGCTGTATGTCTCAGATGTGGACAAGGCCAAGCTGAATGACCACAATCAATAAAGCCGTTAGAACCAAGAGCCTCAAGCACATACGGGACCCATGTAGCTGGGCCAAACACCTGCAGATCCCCTGATAAAGCCCTGAGTCTGGCTTGGGTGAGGGAAGCTCCAGGATTAGACCTAAGAAGGTCACCGTTTGGCTGGGAATGAACAACCCCTTGGCACGATTCATCTGGAAGCCTACATCAAGCAGATGTGACAGCAGTATCGCTGTGTGATCCACTGCCTGCACCTCAGACTCCATGCATACAAGCCAATCTTCGATATACTGTACATTAGGGGTGGGCATCGACGATCGATAATTGATCGATAAGGATCTTGGTCGATCACAAAATAAAACATTTGGTCGATCACAAATGTTTTATTTGGTCGACCAAATGTTTTATTTTGTGATCGACCAAGATCCTTATCGATCAATTATCGATCAATTATCGATCGTCGATGCCCACCCCTACTGTACATGACAAATTACAAAAAAAGGGGTAGAGCTACATGGCCGTCCAAACAAAGTATTTTCAGAGGCACATTCCAAACGGAGTGTTGTGCAAATCATCAGCAAGATAGTGGCGAACGCACAAGCAACAAAAGAAAACCACAAATGTAATTATTTTCTTTTTAAATAAAGATTTAAAAATGATGATAACCATCGTATTATCTTAGTTAAATGTAATTTCAATGTATTATAGATCTTTCTTTATAACAAACATAACAAAAAAATCTCTAGCTAGCTGATTTGTGCATGACAGTCCCGCATTTTTACATATTTCCATGTTGCATTTCCCCCCTTTAATGGCATATGACGCCCGAAGTTTAACTAAAGACCAGCAACGAAGTTGCTCCTAATATCAGTGTAGACTGGCAGGGTAGGAGCACGGGTTGCTTTTCTATGATATTACTGATGACGTATCAGGGTCTTGAAGGTTTGTCCCATTTCATAGGGCAAGATTTCTACCACTACCCCTTGTAAACTCTGTTCCGAGTAAGCCGAAAAGCGAGTGGCACTCGAAAACGAGGAGTAGTGGTAAAAATAAGAAATAGGATTGGGCCTAATTACACGTGCCACTGCTCCGAATGGAGTGACAGGTAGTCCACGTTGTCCTCCTTGGTGCAGCGTTTCCTGCTCCTCTTCCCAGACCTCGAGAGGACCAAGGGATTTGGGGCCTGGGGTGGAGAAGGCCTCTTCTCTGGGGGGGGTATAGACTTATTTTTTCCTTGATTCAACTCTTGGTGGGCTTTGTAGTGGCTGGAGCCAATCGTGACCTTGGCTGAAAGAGTCTGCGACCACGATGACTGGACAGCATCAAAGCATTTGTTGAGGATGGGCACACGCACACATGTGGAAGGGAGGTCGTCCTGCTCGGTCCCATTCAGCCTGGTCCTCTTGGTTGCTCAAGGTTGAGCTTGGAGGAGGCTATGCGACAGCTTCCAGGAAGGACATGTCCATCTTAGAAGTCACCTCATTGATCACCTCCCATGCCTCCCTAGTGGGCTTGGCAGAAGGAAGGGAAGCGTCATCATCTCTGCCCCCATCGGAGAACTCTGTGTTGGAGGCACAGCCGGATCCTCATTATTCAACTCCTTGCGAGTCTTGGCTGAGCTGAGGCTTGATGCAGGATCAGCAATAAAGGAATCGACCTAGCAGGGGTTCAAACAATTACACAAATTTGCGATCAGACAAGCTTGCTGTCGTCTTGTGGTAGCCAGCTGAGTAGCAGGGTGAATGACTGTCAAACTTGGCTTAACAAATGAATTTTCTTCTTACGAAGTCAAGCTGAACCACAGAATTGAAGTAGACCACAGAATTGAAGTAGACCACCTCACTAGAATCATTATAACAGGTAAGTTGTAGCCAGCTATGAGAACACTCTATAGTACACTTCTGGGTCCTACAGGATGAGCAGTAGGCAAGCAGTATCTGCTTGCAAGCGTCTGTACCAGGCGTGATTCCATAGGGGTCTTCAGGGAATGATACACAAGAGTACGTTTCTCATAGTCATAACTTTTTAAATATCCATACTCTGGTATATTCCACATATAGTGTATAACTGGGCACACAGACAGAAGCATACAGAGGTCCAATTGGGACACTAGCTACACTCTGTTTTGAGAAATGCATTGGGTGGGGGTATAGATACAGTATGAGTAACCTTGTCCCTAGGCTATTGCGCACATCATATACACTGAACAAAACATAAACACTTTTGTTTTTGCTCCAATTTTTCATTTTGGTTGAAACCAAAGATCTAAGACTTTTTCTATGTACACAAAATGCCTATTTCTCTCAAATTTTGTTCATAAATTTGTTTAAATCTGTGTTAGTGAGCACTTCTCCTTAGCCAAGATAATCCATCCACCAGACAGCATGATTATTGCACAGGTGTGCCTTAGGCTGGTCACAATAAAACTCTAAAATGTGCAGTTTTATCTTGAAAAGAGACATTTATTAGGCACTGAACTATGTATTTCACAGATATGCATTTGCATTTGGAGGGGGGGGGGTCAGAAAACCAGTCAGTATCTTGTGTGACCACCATTTGCCTCACGCAGTGCAACTCATCTCCTTCGCATAGAGTTGATCAGGTTATTGATTGTGGCCTGTAGAATGTCGGTCCACTCCTCTTCCTCTTGCTGTGCGAAGTTGTTGGATATTGGCAGGAACTGGAACACGCCGATCCAAAGCATCCCAAACATGCTCAACGGGTGACATGGTCGGTGAGTATGCAGGTCATGCAAGAACTGGGATGTTTCCAGCTTCCAGGAATTGTGTACAGATCCTTGCAACATGGGGCTGTACATTATCATGCTGCAACATGAGGTGATGGCGGTGGATGAATGGCACAACAATGAGCCTCAGGACCATAACCCCACTGGGCCACTCTATTTACAACGTTGACATCAACAAACCAATCAACCACATGACGCCATACACGCTCCCTCAAAACTTGCGACATCTGTGGCATGCACAATGCACAATGCCATGCACAATGCCACAGATGTCGCAGGTTTTGAGGGAGCGTGTATGGTGTCATGTGGTTGAATTCCTGTGTGATAAAACTGCACATTTTAGAGGGGCTTTTATTGTGACCAGCCAAAGGCATACCTGTGCAATAATCATGCTGACTAATCAGCATCTTGATATGCCACACCTATCATGTGGATGGATTACCTCGGCAAAGGAGAAGTGCTCACTAACACAGATTTAAACACATTTGTGAACAGAAATAGGCCTTTTGGGTGCATAGAAAAAGTCTTAGATCTTTTTCAACTCGTGAAAAATAAGAGCAAAAACAAAAGTATTTTTGTTCAGTGTATAAGCCTGGAATAACAACGACTCAAACTTGGCTGAGTAACTTATTGAGTCAAATATTTGTCATTATTCAATCTTAGCAAATCACCCACCTGTGATGTGTGACTCTGAATCAGAAATGTGTGGTGTGCAAGCAAGACTCAACACTCAGGGAGGTAAATGGACTGCACTTATATAGCGCCTTATATAGCACATTGGGAGCAATTTGGGGTTCAGTGTCTTGCCCAAAGACACCTCGACACAGCCGCCCCAACAGGTGCTGCAGGAGATGACTGATGGAAGGTAAAGCCAATGGAAATGTGTCAGGGGTTTTTTCCCAATCGTTTTATTGGGTAATGAAGGCCACGTTTGACACGCTGGTCCACCAGACATTGGAAAGAAGGGTCTGGAAGGAAGATTATGTGAGAGAAGTCAATCATTAATTGAAGGGTTGGTTGGTCTACTGATCTATTAGAGAACTATGTTTATATCCCAGTGATTAAGCATAGTACTCTTGCTGTGCACAGGTTTATGATGAATCAACATCATTAGAATGGATTAATGTCTCTTGATTAATCTTGTAGATCGATGTTTGGAGGGAAAATTAAATCGAAACACCAGCTGGGTTCAGTGGTCATAAATAACCACCAATGGGACAAACCTCAATTTGGAAGACGAAAGAGAGAGCCATCACGCCGCAATCCAATGTCTCACAACAAATACATTAAGATTCAATACAGTCTATTTCACCTCAAGTCTTTAAAGGAGGCCTCACTGTGAGATAGTATGCAATGTGTGAGAATATCTTACATACTGAATATTACTCCAGGCTATGAAAGTAAGTAAGTACTTACTTGCTGACTTACTCCTCAATCATTCCCATTGGGACCTAAAGCCACAAGTCTAAAGGAAATGTAATGTCTCTGTGAACTTGTCATTTTTCAGATAAAAAATAACCAAAACAAAGATATTCCATCTCTGTGAGGAAGACTCCTGACGCCAGGTTTAAAGCCTTATTGTCTGCTCTGCCGTGCCTCTTAAGTTTCACGAGGTCGGCTGGGGATGAGCTTGTGAAATAAAAAACAACCTGGCTCTACTGTGTCACACGGTCGGAAAATGTAACAACTTTAACATAAAGCCAACCTCCTGCTGAGAGACAATGAGAGAGAGAGAGAGAGAGAGAGAGAGAGAGAGAGAGAGAGAGAGAGAGAGAGAGAGAGAGAGAAGAGAGAGAAAGAGAACGAGAGAGAGAACGAGAGAGAGAGAAAGAGAGAGAGTGATAGAGCGCCCACCTGAGATTAAGATACAATGGATGAAGGAATGGAACGGAGCTGCAATGATGATATGGGGGATATATAGAGAATGAAAGACACACGCCCAGTCTGGAACAGCTCCTGAATAATCCCTATACCCCAAGTCACTGGACGGCCAATTGGAGTTATGACGGTATTGCTTCCACCTATCTAATTCATCTCAGATCAACAAAAGATCATCAAGAAGTGGCTAGTGGATAAGGGGCTGGTTTTAGAGATGGGCAACATCTCCAAAGAATTTCCTTGATTCCTAGCATCCTCTACCCTCACTTCCTTTTCAAAACTCAATGAAGGTCTGAGTTTCTTTCTTCTTGGACCTTCTCCTCCAACGCCTTCTGAGGAGGAGGCTAATGATAGAGGATGTGAGGAGTCAAGGAGAAGCCTTTGAGTTTCAGCCATGGACAGAGTTGAGTTTCAGCCATGGACAGAGTTGAGTTTCAGCCATGGACAGAGTTGAGTTTCAGCCATGGACAGAGTTGAGTTTCAGCCATGGACAGAGTTGAGTTTCAGCCATGGACAGAGTTGGGGCAAATTCTTTTTAAATTCTGTTAAGTTCACTCATTCCAATGAGGTAATTGAGGATGACATTCATCAATGATTTTAACTTTAATAAGTTAAAACAGCTGAAGTATCTGATTATACTGCATGGTCCAAAAGTCACCAACTCAACTGCGTGAGTTCTTTACATTCTACTTTTAATTTTAAAAATGATCATAATTGAACCCAACCCTGCTGGGTACAGTGCACAAGAGACTGACCTTGCGATGTTCCAGGAGGTTGAGTGAAGACGAGCACTTCCTGTTGCAGATGGTGCACATGAGCTTCCGCCGGGCACTTCCTGGGCAACACAGATCATGGGACAAACAGAGTGAGCGAACCTCTTAATATAGGTTATCTTTACAACAAAGACAGCCTATCACCACCGTTGAGCTCCTCAAAATGTTTACTGGGACCATTACTCCTCACTTCATTACAGGGACAGAACCAAGCCCTCCCATAGACCCTGGCTCATTGATATGACATCACATATGTCCTACATTTGTGGAGCCCTTCACCACTTCCCTCTCACTCCTACACTCCTGATGCTGCCAGCCACACACAAAACATCAAGGCAAAACACAGATTTGATGGTTCATTCTTAGGAGTTTTCATAGGACCTTTTCTTTGTTATGTTGTTTTCTACGTTTACTACGTTTTCTACGTTTTCCCATACAGTATGTGGACATTGGTATGGTGTCTGAGATAAGCCTAGTTGGCCTAGTACACTAGGCCACTGCATGTGTTTCTAGTACTCTTACTGTAGTTCTACTAGGCCATGTCTGTGCAGCAATGGCTAGAGTTGCTATCATCTGACGTGCATTGACTGAGGAGGAGTCAGCGAGTGCTGAGCAGCAATTACACTGAGTTAATAGTCATTAGAGATGAGTCTAAACGGAGCAATGGATAGTTGGATGAAGCAAGTGCTGCCACTGCTGCTTCTACATCGTGTAAGCTCTGCTTTTCTGTGTGTGTGTGTGTGTGTGTGTGTGTGTGTGTGTGTGTGTGTGTGTGTGTGTGTGTGTTTGTGTGTGCGTATGTGTGTGATAGTGGCCAACCTGTGTGAACATTCCCTTTGTGTTTCTTCAGAGCGTCTTTGCTCTTGAACCTCTTCCCGCAGCTCTCTGCCTTACAGATGAACCTGGCGTCTCCCCTGCACGCCTCCTTGTGCTGCTCGAAACTACACACACACAGGAAACACAGCTCAGTCACACAGGAAACACAGCTCAATCAAACAGGAAATAGTTCATTCAGACAGGAAACACAATTCAGTCACACAGGAAACACAGTTCAGTCACACAGGAAACACAGCTCAATCAAACAGGAAATAGTTCATTCAGACAGGAAACACAATTCAGTGACACAGGAAACACAATTCAGTCAGACAGGAAACACAGCTCAGTCACACAGGAAACACAGTTCAGTCACACGGGAAACACAGCTCAGTCACACAGGAGACACAGTTCAGTTAGGCAGGATCCCAAACGTGTATCCTGCAGGTGTTTCTGGGTAGTGTAGTGTTACCTGGACTCAGAGCTGAAGGTGTTGTGACAGAGCGAACACTGATGTGCTCTAGAAGAGTCTCCTGTGGGTCCCAGGGTCTCGGCACAGTGCAGAACACTAGGAGATATGAATGGAGGACATAGTCATAGTCACATATTGAACATACAGAGAGAAACAAGTAGACATTTGAGGGAAAAAGAGGTAGGCTACTGCCTGTTACAACAGGTAACAGAGGGCACTGGTGGAGGTAGTTTATAATTGAGTTCTACTGCACTGCGTTTGGCATAGTGCAGTAGGCACAGCACAACTCAATCAAACACCTTGTTTGCCATTGCTCACATGATATGATATGACACAATTTGAATTAACCCTTACTATTTAGATATATGCAGGTTAACAAAGAAAGATATAGCCATTAACTCATTTAGTGTCACGGGTGAATAAAGTCAACATTCTAGAGTGCCAAGGGTGACTTTATTCACCAAAAATGGCTAAATGATGATGCTTCATTTTTGTCAAAGCATTGTTGGTAGGTATACAACACTATAAGGTGGTGCATTAAGAACTCTAGGTTGATTCATATTCTTTGGCAGTGAGTGAGTTAACCAGGTACACAAGATATGTGTGTCTCCAATGAGACTCAGGTGAGTGCAGTGAGGATGGTATACACACTGGCGTTGCAGGGCCTGTTTGATGGGGAACTTCTTGCCACAGTTCCTGCATTTAAACTCCTTCTCCTCTGTACTAGCCCGCTGGTGGAGGCTCTGGAGGTGCGCGGCCAGGATCTCCTCACTGGGGAAGCTGCTTTCACACAGCAGGCAGGGGTGCTCCTCCTTCTTAATGACCAGCTCTACAGGCACACACACATATTACACACACATATTACACACACTTGCACGTACGCACGTGTGCACATACACATTCACTCGCACACACGCATGCACGCACACGCGCACATACACACACAAACACACACAACAATACACACTCTTCACACACACAAATACACACTGTTGGACCCACAATAATGGTAAACCTGAAACTCTCTCACATACCCATTTCCACAAGATGCTTGGCCTCTTTGCTGTTCTCATCCTCGTCTTTGATGATCTCCTCTTCCTCCTCCTCTTCCTCCTCCTCCATGTCACTGTCCAGGTAGCCAATCAGCAGCTCTGTGTCTGTCTCAATGTCATCCACAGCCAAGTAGAAGATATTCTCTCCATCCTGAAAGCCCAGACACAAGTCAACTTTATAGCTGAGAAGATCAGCGGATGTGAGCTTCCCTCCATCCACGACACCTACAAGGACCAGTGTGTCAGAAAGGCCCTCAAGATTATCAGGGACCACCCCAATCAGCCACCCCAATCAGAAACTGTTCAAGCTATTGCCGTCGGGGAAACGGTACCAATGCCTCGGGGCCAAAAACCCAGAAGCTGACAAACAGCTATTTCCCTCAAGCAATCAGGCTCCTGGAGAAATACACTGGAAGAATACAAAAGACTGCCTAACCAACCTCATGCACACTACACAAATGAACATTTACAGTATTATAACTACTGCACACTACTGGATTACTTGTACACCATTGGACTAATTTACTAGCGTACTGTATTGTATATATTGCATTTCATATCATTGTACTCTGCACATTACTGAAGCCACTGTAAAATCCATCACTGTATTACGTTATCAATGTAGTGTTACTTTTTTACTTACTTACGTTACTTATTATTATTGTGTCATTATTGTGTTTTTTGTATCTGAATGCTGCAATATCAATGTTGAGAAACCAAAGCCAAAGAATGTTTGTCTTGTGTACTTGTACAGTAAGATGTAAAAAAGTGTTTCCAATTCTGATTCTGATTACACCGGACATTACACAGTCATAATAACTATATACAGACACACACACACACACACACACACACACACACACACACACACACACACACTCTCTCTCTCTCACACACACATACACACACACACACACAAACAGACACAGACGCACACAGACACACGCACGCACACATGCATACAGACACACACACACACACACACACACATACACACATGCACATACATTGAGGCAGGACAGGGGGGAGCTGAAGGTTGATCTCATTAAGCCTAGGCAGTCATCTGCTATGGCTTGATTAAGGTCAAGGGTCAAGCACTCAAACCCTTAAATATATCATCATTAACTTCCAGGTCCTTTAAGGTTACGCTCTAAAGAAATCAAATCTTGATTTCCCTTTTGCTTTGGGATTAGAAATACACATAAATATTCATTTAACCACCATATATGTCACTATTGATGGAACACAGAGCTTTAAACACACATGGATAACCTTTGAACAACCGATCGGTTTTAGCACTTTGGCATTACTGACAAAACCACAGCCGGAGGGCCACAAGTCTCAGTCTTCTTCCCTTCCCTCTTTCTCTTCTGTTTCTTTTCTGCCTCTAGTGAAGAATGACTTTCTTAGAGAGTTGAAGCTTCCTAGGGCCTGCAGCAGTCAATGTGTTTAAGTGCATTAGTTAGGGTCATGTACACATTTGTGTGTGTGTGTATGTTTGACCTTAGGCAATGGATGTGATTGTTGTTATGGGTTCTCTGTGTTTATGAGACTGGTTACTGCGGTGGATGCTATAAATCTGTTTGGTTTGGTGAGCACATGGTTTTGGAAAATTCTACTCTTACAAATGACATTGGTAAAGGAGACAAATGCGATTGTTGCAATAATATTGCCCCTGCTTAGTGTAAGAATTACTGACTTTGATTATAATCACAGGAGTAATTACATATTATTTCAATTCACTTTTTGCCTATATGACGCTACGGCCATGGAAAAACACCTTCAAATCTTGATCAACACACGGCAAAACCTGACAAGCTGTCTCCACAGGCAGACAAAACAAAACAATCCACATCTGTGTGGCTCAGTTGGTAGAGCATAGTGCTAGCAATGCTAAGGTTGTAGATGTGCTTCCTGCTGGGACCATACATCTCTGAAACAAGATGGCGCTCTGCGTGGCCGCTGTGTTTCGCGTTCCTGACAAACATTGCAGCTTTTTGCGTATTTTATTGTTATTCTGTGTTATTTTACACTTTTTTATATTGAATTATGCTTGAATTATTATGCCCTATATCTTGTGCTGCAATGCAATGTCAGGATCCGAAGCCTAAGAATTTTACTCTGTTACACATGTGTAATGTGACGTAACAATAAACTTGAAACTAAATGTATGCATTCACTGTACTGTAATTAGCTTTGGATAAAAGCTAGCTCTGCTAAATGGCTCTATATACAGTATAACGACTGTAGAATATATTTAACCCTCTCTCTCTCTCTCTTGCTCTGATGTGTTCAGATAGACAGCTCTATCTCTCTCTCTCTCTCTTAGAGATAAGTCGTAGGGTGTTATCCATTAGGGTGTTATCTCCAGTAAAGAGGGCCGTACCTGGATGGCTGCCAAGTTTTTCTGCTCTTGCGATGGCGCCTGATGGACAAAACGCAGCCAGTTGGCATAGCGAGGGTTACTGCCATCCAAAACATAGAGGACATCTCCTTTGTTACCTCGGACCTGCAACAAAGAACACATAAGCATGTTCATCAATAACATAACAGTACTTTGATTGATAATCAAATATAAATGACTAGATTACTAGAATCTCAATTTCAGATAATACCTGAAATCAAACATACCTGGAATTCTTATGGCATCAGATAATCAGGTACAGTCATTCTTAACTACACTGGGAATAAACACTGAGGTATAATCAAACCATTCCCTTATCTCAAAACAATTAAAAACACCATGTGGATAAAACATAATTATACAGTACATTCAATAATAAAAGCACAAGATTGAGGTTTAGTATGCCAATGAGCAATTACTAAGACAAGTTACTGCAAGAACAGTGCAGTAGTTACTTGAATGAATGAATGGTCTTTATTGTCATTGATATAGTACAGGTACCATACAACGACATTTGGGGTAGATACTTCACACTAACTGTTACCATTCAACATCACTAGAGGAACCAATAAAGCCTTTGGATCATAGGTAGAGCCACAGAACTAGAACTGGAGAGAGTGCTTTGTATTCACTTATGTATCTTTTCACTAATATACTCAAAATAAATATCATGATACAATAAAGTAAAAGTACAAGGAATATGTTAATAATTGTTTACTGTAGTTGTGCTTCAAGACATGGGGGGGGGGGGGGGGAATGCTGTGATTGCAGTGTTAGAGAGATGAGGTGAGATGAGGTCATAATCACCTCCCACATCAGTCGGGTGTCCGTGCTTTCATCCAGCTCACTAGGCAGCTTCTTCTCTCCCGCGAAAGGGCCAAACTTTTCCCCCTGGAATAAACAAAAAAAAAGGAATCACATTTGTGTGTGTGTGTGTGTGTGTGTGTGTGTGTGTGTGTGTGTGTGTGTGTGTGTGTGTGTGTGTGTGTGAGTGTGTGTGTATTATATATATATATATATATATATATATATATATATATATATATATATATATATATATATATATATGATTATGCATATAAATATAAATGTAGTATGTAGAATATAGAATAATATGTAGAATATATGTAGAATTGTGAAGGCATCGTATGTACATAATGTGGATAGATGGATGGATGCCAACTAATAGATTGATAGTCTTGTGCATGAAACCATCTATGACACATCTGTGACTTGTCTAAAACCTTAAAGGGGGTGTGGTCAATATGTGTCCTCCATGAAGGAAGCAACAGAAGTGTTTTTAATAGTTTCAGCCATTTAGTAGCATAACTGATGTGTCTTATGTTGAAGGATAGGCGTAGTTAATGCTAAGTTGAAACACTTCAACGAGAACGTGTTAAGTGCAACGTTATGCAATCAATGCATGTCACAAACTATACATACTACTAGATCACAGTGTTTAATACTTTGTTACATGCGTTCATGTAAGAAATGAGCATACATTTTGAGACTATGTTGTTGAAGTGGGTAGATTGGTGTGGAGAGGGAGAGAGAGAGGAGACATCTCAGTTACAGTAGTGTAGCTACGTGGCACTTCACGTCAGACCAGCCTTCGTACGTTTAGAGACTTTGAGAGCGCCTTGACTTGCAAAACACACATAATGTGAACATCAAACTGCCTACTTTCATTTTTCAGCGAATAACTTTGGCACGTCGCTATGTTTTTTTCATGCCCAAAACAAGAGATAGTTGTCCTGTCCCTAAAGAACAAACCTTTTTCACTCGCCTCGCCGTGTACAGCCCGATCCCATCCTGGACATTAGAGGATTTCAGAGAAAATCTGTCTGGTACATACATACCCAACATTGTCATGACTCAGAACGACTTCCTATATGGATCTTTAGAACATGTCAGCAGGATTAAGAATACGTGATCGGTTTTAGAGCATACAGAAGTACAGAGTCTGGAGCTGGCTGTTTCTCCCAAATGCGGTCCAGGTTAAACTTCCATGTTGCTGTCGCTGCAGGAATGCAATGCAGTGCTGTGATTGGTGGAAAGTTTGTTACCAGAGGCTACTTAGTTTAAGAGGATGCTCCTGGACTTTGTTGTCCCTCTGGTCCAAGAAACACCTATGAGTTGAAAATGCCAAATAGATAAAAATCATCCATGCTAATTGTTTCACTTCCTCTGTGGTTCAGGCATATCACATAGGACAGAGGAACTGTGTTCCTAATCACTTTTTTCAAACAGCATCTGTTTTGGATGACAGATCATAACTAGCTCTACGATATAAACAGTGCTGTCATCATGATGGTATAACAGATGTTGTAAACAGTTAGACACCTGATTTCTATGCTGTCATGACAAAGTTGTGTGTGGCAGCTAATGTGTGTGGCCTACCCAGTAAGCCAGTTTATACCTAGAGCATTATTGTCAAGACTATACAATGATGATATAGTGTTATCAAGACGTGTGTACGCTCCCAGAACTGATACCTAGGCTTTAGCTCGGCAAGCTAACCTGATCTTGAGTCACATTGTCCTGTTTGATAGCCAGTTGGCACTGTAACAATGTCATGGCTGTGTTGCAGTGGTGATGACAGTGTTATGTAGCCCTTATGACAGAGGGGTAAAGTACAGTTTTACTTGTGGTGGGTGTACAGTATCACTTACTCCTCTAGGCCCAACACTGTGCCAAAATCAGCACTTGGTTTCCACTCAACTCTTGCAAAGGACTTACGGTACTCTGATCCAATTTATGTTTCTGGGTTCTCTTTTTTTTCTATGAGTGAGTGAGTAAGTGAGTGAGTAAGTGAGTGTGTGTGTGTGTGTGTGTGTGTGTGTGTGTGTGTGTGTGTGTGTGTGTGTGTGTGCGTGCGTGTGTGTGTGCGTGTGTGTGTACAAATAAGATATTCATTCTTCAGGAGCCTCATTTATAAAACTTTGTGTAGAACTGGTGTAAAAAGCTTGCGTACATAGTCACATAAGAATGTTTACACACTCCAACATTCGGATTTAAAAAACGGTGCGCATGCAAGTCCCACGCCTGTTTCCCTTTATAAATGATATCCCTATTAATATCCCTATATTTCTGACTGATTCAGAAGAGTCATATTACGCAGCATGGGACCTGCTCAATGAACAATATGGCGAACCTTTTGTAATTGCCAAAGCCTTCGGAGACAAATTACATGCCAAAAATAGCCTCAAGGGAGAGTACTGACTTAAGAACATTTTGGGGGGTTTTACGCAGCTGTGAATCTGCCATGGTTCACAATGAGAGTCTGAATGTTCTTAATGGTAAATGGACTGACCTTTTTTGCTGCTCCAAAGCTGCTCCAAAGCGCTTTACAATGGCCTCTCATTCACCCATTCACACACCAATGGCAGCAAGCTGCCATGCAAGGCGCTGGCCCGCTCACTGGGAGCAATTTTGGGGTTCAGTGTCTTGCCCAAGGACACTTCGACATGTGGCCAGCCGGGGCTCGAACCGCTGATCTGCCAACCTTGTGATCAGTCACTGAACGAGTCAGATTTATTCTGTGTGAGAATCTGTGCTTCAGTTGCTTGAGTCCTGGCCATCAATCCAAGAGCTGCAGTAAGCGGTTGGTCTGAGCTGCAGTAAGCGGTTGGTCTATGACACCTGTTCAAGACGTCACCCCACATGCCTACACGAAGATCGCTCAAAACAAAAACAAGAACGAAAAAGAGAACAATTTAAGGAAATAAAGGCACAGTCAACACAAGTACAAGACATCAAAGAAACCACATCCAACAGAGTTGTGCAAGAGGGCAACAGTACCCAGACTTCCACAATAATACCTGTCTATGTGTCAATGCTGAGTGATTCAAGCAAGGAAGTTATTGTCTATGCCCTGCAAGTGTCAGATGTTCTAGATACAAACACAGAACAAGTGAAGCTGAAACTATCTACAATATCGTCGAAAAGGACAATTGTACCCTGCAAAAGACAAAGACCTACAAATAAGAGTACTATTCTCGTCTAAGAAGCTCACAGTGTCAACAACTTACAGTCGAAAATTCGTACCTGCTATTCGGACGCATATCCCGACTCTAGAGACTGCCAAAGTATTGCCTCATTTGGAGCATCTTGCGAAACACATTGCCCTGCAAATTGAATGTGAAATCGGTCTGCTGATCAGGTACAATTGCCCACAAGCTCTAATGCCTAGAGAAGTTGTATGTGGGAATGAAAACCAACCCTTTGCACAGAAAACCGGTCTAGGTTTGAGCATAGTGAGTTATGGTGTCCCAGGTGAGCATGAAAGTGATGCTATTTAAGTCATCGCATCATTCTAAGACAAGTGACACTTGTCTCAAAGGTGAGCTTCACAATGTGTGCAACAATCGGATCAAAGAAATGTTCACTCCAGATGAAGTGATTACGGTGCTAGAATCGGATTTCAGTGACAGAGTTCCGGAAGAGGCAACTGTCTTTCAGGATGATCTTCACTTTTTTTTTTTTTTTTTTTTTTTCCCCCCAGATTTTATCCCTTTTTCACCCAATTTGGTAGCCAATTGAACCCAACCTAGCATCCAATTATCCCCTGCCTATTGCGAGGGATCCGCGTGGCCGGCAGTCCCAGAGGAGGCCGCCAGGCAGACTAGCTGACTGGCTCCTCGAGCCCAGCACCGTTATTCCGGCACCCCGGGGGCGCTGTTGCGCGACGGATCCTTGTCCGGAACTACTCCTATACCCCCCCTCGGGAGCGGCCGCCCAATATGCCGCTCCCCCCATATCCGGGTCTGGCGAGCCGGGATACGAACCCCGGCCCCGGTGGGCAGCATGCACTGGTGGCCAGTGCTTAGCCCGCTACACCACCGCGGGGCAGTGATCTTCACTTCTTGACTAAGCTGAAAGATGTAATCAAACACAAGCAAGATGGTCATTATGAGATGCCCTTATCTTTCAAACAAGACAGACCAAATCTACCCAATAATAAGTCATGTTCTCAAGTCCAGTTCAGCGTCTGAAGGGTCTGAAACGGAAGCTCAAGAGAGATCAGAAGTACTGCTCAGACTACGCGAACTTCATGGAAGACATTATCGCTCATGGTGATGCAGAAATGGGCCCAGAAGAAGAATTCAACAATCAACCAGTCTGGTATACCCCCACCACGGGGTTGTCTTCGACTGCTCAGCGAGATTCCAAGACACATCATTAAATGACCACCTTCTCACTGGGCAAGAGCTCACAAACAGCTTGGTGGGAGTTCTTTGTAGATTTCGCAAGGGCCCAATTGCTGTCATGTGTGATGTAGAATCAATGTTTAATCAGTACCATGTATGGCCTGAAAATCAAGATTACCTGAGGTTCTTATGGTGGGAGAATGGTAATTTACAGTCTCTGCCATACATTCTTCGGATACAAGTGCATCTGTTTGGGGCAACCTCTTCACCTGGCTGTGCCAATACTGGACTTATACATCTAGCCGCTGAAGGTCAGGATCAATTTATCTAAGACACTGTTAAATTCATCCAAAGGAATTTTTATGTGGACAATGGACTGGTGATCATAGAATCTAAGCCTGAGGCGATCCAGCTCGTCAACGAAGCAAGAGAGCTCTGCAGTGCAGGCAAGCTAACACTACATAAGTTTGTCTTCAACAGCGAGAAGGTATTGAAATCAATACCAAAGTAAGAGTGCACTGAAAGTTTGAAAGACCTGGATATGGCTTTGGGAGAGCCACTCATGGAAAGAGCTCTCAGCGTTCAATGGTGTGTATCCTCTGATGATTTCCAGTTCAGAGTTACTGTCATGGAACACCCACTGACCAGAAGAGGAGTGCTCTCCATGGTAGCTTCCATCTATGGGGTTCGTTGCACCTTTCATCCTCCTGGGAAAAAGGATCTTGCAACAAATGTGTCGAGACAAGGTTGGTTGGGACGAGCCACTCCGGGCAAAGTGTGTGTTGCCCCCACCCCAAGGTAACCACTATACCACGGCTGGAGTTATCTGCAGCAGTGGTAGCGGCAAGAACAAGTGTTATAATCAGAAACGAGCTCGACATGGATGATCTTCAAGAATATTTTTGGACAGACTCAAAGGTCATCCTGGGATACATAAACAATGATGCCAGACAGTTTCATGTGTTTGTGGCAAACAGAATCCAAAGAATCAAGTCTAACACAGAGCCGAGCAATGGCAATATGTGAAGTCCAAGGATATTCCTGTGGATCATGCTTCGAGAGGCCCAATGGCAGATCAGCTTGTCGCTTCAAATTGGTTCACTGGCCCAAATTTCCTATGGGAAGAGGAACTACCCATAGGAGATGTCATGGTGGGAGAGGTCATTGACAACAATCCAGAGCTATGAAAGGCCCAGGTGCTCAACACCAAAGCAAAAGAAGAGAGGACGTTGCTAGACCGTCTTTTCTGACGTTTTCTGACTGGAAAGGAGCTGTCAAAGCCATTGCTTGTCTCAAGTGCCATGTTAAGCAAATCAAGGGTCTCAAACCTGAAACAAGTGTTGAGGAAAGACAGGAAGCAGAGCTTCATAGTCAAATTGGTCCAAGCAGAAGCATTCAGCAGTGAAATCAAAAGTATAAAGCAATGCAAGGAAGTAAGATCCAAAGACAAAGCAAACAAGCTACACAAACTAAGTCCATTTTTAGATGAGTACAGTGTGCTCAGGGTTGGAGGATGTTTGACAAGATCTAGCCTTCACACACATGTCAAGCCATTGTACCAAAGGTAAGTCATGTGTCTTCTTTAATTATCAGGCACTACCATGAGAAAGTGCAGCATCAAGGAAGAGGAATAACTACAAACGAGTTGCGATCCATTGGAATATGGGTGATAGGTTGCAGCAGTGCAGTTGCCTCACACATCTACAAGTGTACAACGTGCAGACAGTATAGAAGGAACACACAAGATCCGAAGATGAAGAAAGAATGGAAATGACACCTCCATTTACATATTGTGGCATAGAATTCTTCGGGCCATTCTATGTGAAAGAAGCAAGAAAGTATGGCTTTCTTTTCACCTGTTTGTGCTCTAGAGCCTTACATATCGAAATGCTTGATGATCTCACTACAGACACTTTCATCATTGCAATACGTAGGATTGTAAGACAGCTGAAAGGTGATCAGGGCAGCAACTTTGTAGGCGCACAAAGAGAGTTCATGGAGGCAATGACGGACCTGGATCACAAACAGTTGAAGGAACATGGATGTGATTTCAAAATGAACACCCCATCAGCAAGCCACATGGAAGGGGTATGGGAGAGACAAATACGGACAATTAGAAATGTTCGAACAGCGATCCTTGATCAATCTGCCAAAGACTTGACAGTGCCTCGCTTAGAACCTTTCTCCACGAAGTGATGGCTATTGTCAATATCAGATCTCTGACAACAGAGCATTTGAATGATCCAACCACATACTCATGATGAAGTCCAGCATAATATCACTCCCTCCTGGTCAATTTGTGAGTCAGGACCTACGCAAGAGATGGCGCCAGGTGCAATTCCTGACGAATGAATTCTGGACTTAGTGGAAGAAGGAGTACCTCCTTAATCTTCAGCATAGACAAATATGGCAAAAGGATAGGAGAAATACAAAGGTTAACCTTAATTGTCATCCTTCGCGAAGACAGTTCTCCACGAAATCAATGGAGATTGGCTAGAGTAGCAGAGGTGTATCCCAGCACCAATGGAAGAGTCAGGAAGGTGAAACTATTAATTAGTGACTCAAGGAAAATGCACCACTAAGACAATCTATCTTGATAGGCCTGTACAAAAGATTGTTCTACTGCTTGAAGCAGAATAAGTGTTATGGTCTTCTTTTCATGAATATTAACTTAATATTAACATTACTTCTGTCTTCTTTTGTTGTTTTTAGTTATTTTACTTGAAACTCTAACCTTAGTTGATGTTACATATGTTATTTATATGTATTTTATTTTATCGATATTAATTTGCTGTGTTTACTATGTAAGAACTTATTTTACATTCAGTGTTGCACAGGGACTTTCTTTGAGTGTGACATTTCATCACAGACCACCACATGTCACTAATAATTAGGATACTCTGTTTTGGTTTGGCTAGCAGGAGTTAACAAGTACTCTGTTTAAGTTGCTAGTATTTAGGAGATGCAAGGAGTATTGTGCATAAGTTTATCTGAAGATTGTTACAATAGAAGATTGAAGATTTATGTTTGGTTTGAAGACTTACTTTCAAGTGGACTTATTCCCTCTCGGTCATGTGCAGCCAGTGAGGTATGTTTCCTGGAGGGAGTAATACAAGTTGCGTACACACGTTTTTGTGCATACGCAAGCTTTATAAATGAGGCCCCAGGTCACTGTAGCTAACTAATCTATATATATATATATATCTATATATCTATATGCCTCCAAATCTGACAATTTAATCAGAGCAAATTAGATAGTTGACTAGAGGGGGTATACCTTTTTGGGCATCTCTGCTGGCAGACATTACGCTGACTAAATGCATACACACATACATTAGGCTTTGGTTCAAATCCCAACTCAGTCCATTAGTGCAAGGGAAACTAAACACCCACCTCGATTTGTTGACTTTCACTTGCACCAGAGAGATTAGGGTAATCAAGTATAATAATAATAATAATAATTAATTAAATTTATATAGCGCTTTTCCAATGCTCAAAGACGCTGACAATATAGGATACACATATATGGGAGACACAAAAACAACAAGTAACAACAACGAGTAACATGGAACACAGAGTCAGCGAACGGGGAGGGGGGGGGGGTGGTATGCTGTGTGTGTGTGTGTGTGTGTGTGTGTGTGTGTGTGTGTGTGTGTGTGTGTGTGTGTGTGTGCGTGTGCGTGTGCGTGTGTGTGTGTGTGTGTGTGTGTGTGAAGATCTCTTTTCCCTCTAATCAGATTTGTGTCAGCACCGTTTGTTTATCCTAATGACTTTCTGCTGCATTATGGCTGCATATCACGATTTAGGGTGCATATAAGAAGATAAAACAAAATATAAGAGGCAAAGAAGAATATATAAAAAATGAAATAATTGAATTAAATACATTTAAGGTTCTGTGTGTGTGCATGCGTGCGTGCGTCTGTGTATGGTGTACTTCTCTGTGTGGTGTGCGGGGGGTGCTCATGTAAATGTATGTGTGTTTGTCTGTGTGTGTGTGTGTGTGTGTGTGTGTGTGTGTGTGTTATTTATTTAGCAATTTACTTATGGAATGGGGAAAAAAGCTGTTCTTCAGTCTGTTGGTGCATGTTCTTAGCCTCCTGCACCTCCTGCTTGAGGGTAGCAGGAAGAACAGGCTGTTGTGTGGGTGTGCTGGGTCCTTGATGCCTTTAAAGGACTTCCTGAGGCACCGCTGATAATATACTGTAGTTCCTGCAGGCTGGGTAGCTCACAACCAGTGATGTGCTGGGTCGTATACATCACCGTTCCCAGTGCCTTTAGTCCTGTACCTGGCCTGTGGACCTGTACGCAAATTGGTATTGGGAGAATTCAGTCAATGGGGCCCTAAACATGAAAAATCACAGAGGTGCTTGTCCTCCACACTGCCACGAATGACGCTATGGCCTAATCAAATATGGCCGCCGCCATTGGCCATGATGAAAATCAAACTTTTTAGATTTTTTATTTTTTTTCATGCTGGTGCAGCTGCCATACCAGTGGTGAAACAGCTCGTCAGTGGTTCCATGGTAGAAGTCTCAGAGTATTTGAGGCCTCAAATACTCTGAGACTCTGAGACCTGAGGTTGTACAAAGGCTAGTGGAGGCTCATTGTAATGCATGGCTCATCCTCCAATGTCTACCTTCACTAGCCTCCCCTGATGCAGAGTATAACTACAACATTTGTGTGCCCAAAATGGGAGGTTTAAAAAATACAGATATACAGTAGCCTACTCTCTAACATCGCATAGCATCTTCTTCAAACTAATCTTATACTTAAATGGTGGTTGTCAATAGTGATTATCTGTTGAAAAGTGCAGGACTAGGCTTAATCTGTGTCAGAGAGGTAGGTGTAGAAAAAGTTCCACTGGGAAGCCCAGATTAACCGATTGGATGATGAGAGTGACCGCTACACTGAGAGGTTCCTTTGTGTGCCCACTCCCCCCCTCCTCCCCTCATCCAGCCCCCTCTGACCTCCCTGTCAGCAGCTCTGTCTGTGGAGTCAGGACTGAGACGATTAGGGGCCATGACCCCTTTCTCCCCAACGCCCTCTCGAGACCCCCTATCCCATTAACTTTCACTCAGCTTTCACCAGTACCCCTAGGTGATCTAGACCAACTCTCATTTTCAGCCCCTGACCAGTGACCACACACACACACACACACACACACACACACACACACACACACACACACACACACACACACACATCATGATCATTCAACAGAACTCTCTGGGGTTTATCATTAGATTATATAAGTGTACCACAAAAAAAGTTGAATTCACCTGGATTGCAGATTGTATTCAGTTTCCATCAGCATCCGGCCTATATCAGAACATTACCAAATAAGAAAGAAACCAGAGTATCTCCACCGCAACAGGACTGAGGACTTAGAACCCAAGAGTACTGAGCCATGGAACCTTGGATGTAGCCGCTCACTCCGCTGTACTGCCAATGGAGTCTCGGGAGGGCCAAAAAGTACAGAAACCACATTTAGGACATGGCAGAGGAGTGCACTGAAATAAATACTTTCTTTCTTCTTTTTTTTTAAATAAATATTTTCACTGCAGAGAAACCTCAATCTGGCAAACATACAAATGGTTCCATACAGGATTTTTTCCAAATGTATCTGTGCATTTTTCTGAAATATCCCCAAACTTGATACTGTATGTGTAGGGGGGGGGGGGGCAGACCACCTTTTGCTTCATGTTTCACCAACCCTCATAGTCACCACCCCAGCCCCCACCCCAGCCCCCTATTTCAAGGCTGTCGTCAAATAGCCAGCAAACCATTTCCTGCAGCTCAGAGGTCGCTGGATAAATGATGTTTTCATTTGACAACCCCTTGGTAACGGACGCCCTTATAGGAGGCTCCTTGGAGGGAGTCTTCTGAGATTACAGTACTGATGATGCGTGAGAAATTACAGGCACTTGGAAACGATTTTATGAGCACAAGAGAACCAACGGACCACCCCTACGATAGTCCATGCAAGAGAAAAAGCATTGGTAATAGACGTACACAAACACACACTGCCTCTCATGTATGATTCACATGCACATACAATACACACACACACACTCACACACAACATACTTGACAATCAAATGTACACTCACTTATGCACATCATACACATGACATACATTAGTTGTTGTACCATACATACCTTTATGGACAAGAACTCAATAACAACATAAATGTCCCACTGAATTCAGTTTAGTTCAACTGATCCACTGCAGCCATATTGTTTGACTCCTTCAGTTTGGTTTTGGGAGTTCTTAGGTTGGGGTTTACATATGGAGGCCAGATGAAGTCTGGGGGTCACTCGTTCTGGGAAAATAGGAGTGTGAGAAGGGATGGGCTTACTTTGCTAAAAAAGGCCTGACACACCGTCCTCCGTGACTATGCTATGTGTAATGCTATGCATTAAACCATCTTTTATTTTTCTATTTGAGAGTGCTGGGTGTATTATTGACTTGGATCAACCTTGGGCTAGACAGCACCCAAAGACACTTTAATCCAAACTATTTAGAGTGTAGGACGTCTTCTTCTGATTCTTGGGGATGGGTCTCCGCCTGGCCTAGCCTTCAGTTTAATGGGAGTTAGGCAGAGCCCCAACCCCGATCTATCCCCTGAGCCACAAAAGTGGAATCATCTTCATCATAATCTACCCTTCTATTGCCTTGCCGTGTGTGTGTGTGTGTGTGTGTGTGTGTGTGTCGTTGGTGTGTGTGTGTGTGTGTGTGTCGTTGGTGTGTGTGTGTGTGTGTGTGTGTTTGTTTGTTCGCATGCGTGCGTGCGCAAGCGCATGTTTTTTGTGCATGTGCATGTGTGTGCGTGCGTGTCATGTTTGCATGTGTGTTCGATCTGTAACACTGGCTTTTTGGAAAAGTAGATGAAGTTGGCCCCCCGAGTGGAGCTGGGACATTTGACTCCACCCACACTCAGATCCATATCTTGTTTTCCCATATAGGACCAAATATTCTCCACTAGCCTTTTGATAGTCTACGGTTTCACTGCTTTTTCTGCCAAGGGAATTATCATCCATGAGAAGCTCTCCATGCCTTCTGTAGTCTGGAATCACACAAAAGTGTCATAAACAGAGTCTGTATGTTACTGTGGGTGTGTGTGTGTGTGTGTGTGTGTGTGTGTGTGTGTGAGTGTGGTTGGTGTGGTTATGTCCCTCTGTCTTTTGTGTGTCTGGATGCATGCCTGCCACTCACACCACGATTTCTTCTTCACAAACTCTCTCCAAAAGTGTCACTGAGCTCTGAGTTCAGTTGCATTGTACATGGACACACACACATACACATATGCACACATGTACACACACACATGCACGCATGCACACACACACACGCACGTACATGTGCATGCACGCATGCGCACACGCACATGCACACACACACACACACACACACACACATACACGAATACATATACACGTACACACACACACACACACTAACAATTGAATCTTCCGTAAATAACAATAGTAAACCTCATTGTCTTGATGACCACATTTTACTTAATTCCAAAGTATGTATTTGTTGCATATGTTTTTTCCACCGACAGTAGTTGTTTCATTGGCTCTGGCTACACACCCACATTAGCCTAACTTCCGACACCAGTGTAGTGAATTTGAGGGCCAGGCGAGTTATGCCATAGACCTGGCCAGGGATCAAAGTCAGGTCTCCTGCACACAAGTCTGGCTATTCTAGCGCTCCTCACAGGGTCACAGACGTCTGTCTTCACTCTGCTGCATCTATACACAACTCACTGATCAATGCCTCAGGAGCATCACGCAAAAAACAAACACATAAACACAGCTCCAGACGGGGAGCTCTGAGAGTGTGTGTGTGTGTGTGTGTGTGTGTGTGTGCGTGTGTGCATGTGTATGTATGTGTGTGTGTGTGCGTGTGTGCATGTGTATGTATGTGTGTGATTGTACATAATGTGTGTGTGTGTGTGTGTGTGTGTGTGTGTGTGTGTGTGGGGGGGGGGGGGCACGCTTGCCTGCATGTGTGTGTGTGTGTGTGTGTGTGTCTGTCCTAGTGTGTGTCTCAAGATAGGAAAGTGCATATTTATTTGTTTCAGGCCTACCTCCTGAATGACTAGAAAGATGAACAGCCTTGGCTTCATTAAAAAGCCATCTACTGCCATGCAGACCTTATTCATGAGTGCTGACCCCAGAGCACAGCAGTCCCTGCTGACCCAGGCTTTATGACTAGGAGTTTACAGAGCTATCCATGACATTCCCACAGCACTCGGCCAGCTCCTCCACATCATTCCAGGGCAACGGAGGGTTAATGGAAACCAGGTGGGGCCTCCCCTGTGTTCCCTCTGAACAGGACCACTTGATTGACACCCAAGTTGTGGTGGTGAATTGGAGCGTAGCCGCTACAGAACCGGGTCGTGATGGAAACATAGAGATTCACGAGGAGCAGCTGTTTTGCTTGGCCACAACAGAGAGGGCTTTCTCATTCACCTGTGACCGTTGTTAATTACGTGTCTGTGAGTCAGTGCGCGTCCGTGTGTATCTGTTCCTCCTCTTGGCTTACATGTGGTTAGTGGATGTGTCAATGAAATAGTGTTGCCATTTACCTTACATCTTAAAACACATGTAGTCTATGAATCACTTGCTGATATTAATGTGACATATGCTTCCATAGTTGGAAAACAGCTTTTAGTGTTCATGTCCCTTCCTCTTGGAATGGGAACTTAAGAGAATGTCGGGTTTATTCATTGAAAGTTTTAACTGTAACTGTTTTAGCAGGTCCTTTGTTGTCTGATTCCTATCTATTGCCATTTTATATTTGCCACATTGTTTTTGTTTTTGCTTTTGTTTTTGCTTTTATTATTTGTTCACGAGGCGGCTATGGCCAGGAGGTAGAGCCTGTGTCTAATGATCGCAAGGTCGTCAGATCGGTGGTTTGAGCCCCGGCTGGCCACATGTCGAGGTGTCCATGGGCAAGACACTGAACCCCAAATTACTCTCAATGAGCGGGCCGGCACCTTGCATGGTAGCTTGCCGCCATTGGTGTATGTGAGTGTATGTGTGTAAATGGGTGAATGAGAGACCATTGTAAAGGTCTTTGGAATAAGGCGCTATATAAGTCAGACCATTTACAATTTATAATTTGTGTCTTAAGGGTTAACATCATTGTTGATATTCTTTTCATTCATTATTTTGTAGATTTCCTTTTTTTTCTGCCCCTCTGCTTTTATTTCCATTAAATATTGTGTGATTTTGCCTGTCTGTAGGTTTATTTTATGTACCTTACCTCTTCTGTAAAAGAGACTCAGGTCTCTGTAAGATCTCCCGGTATAAAGGATCAATAAACACAGGGTCAAACATGTGATTAGTGTGAGCCCACCATTTGAGAACATTTGACACCTGACATACAGCATGAGTAAATAATATCTATATACTTTCATCCAAATATGTCATTTTGACCTCTGTGTCCATGGGATAATGTTCTTGTACTGTATGTCAGTAATCGATGGTGTGAAGGATCATGTTTTGCTTACGGGCCATAACGTAGGCCCCCATGTAAAACCTATTAACACAATATTCTAAATTGTGCTGCTAGAGCTAGACTGAGAGCCCTTTCATCAGGGCGCCGTTGATGTGATGTTAAGTGTCCGACAGAAGAACATGACACCCAGGGTGACACAGGGATTACTCGTTTCTATATTTAGTGTTTATGTACATGAATATTGGCAGGACAACTCTGTACATGTGACACACAGTGATACAGTGATAACACACAGACCTCCAGCACAGAACACATTTACAGACGGGCTCTAGAGCGCACACTGGCTGAGATACGACAAGGGAATGTCTCAACAATGACAATTTCCTCATAGAATTGGAATTTTCCTCATAAACAGTCATTATCATCATCAATACAAACAAAAACAATCAAACCAAAAAGAGGCAAAAGAAATTATAAAATAATTTAAATCTCTCCTAAACTGAATATGCACTGAGAGAACTATACAAGGCTGGTCTCCTACTGTATCTCCGCAGCTCAACGTGAATTGAAACTGAAGGAACAAACAAATATGACAGACAAACGCAAGAGTCATGCAGCAACAAAGAGATGCAACAAGATGGAAAAATTCTCCTCTTTGAAGCTCTGTCTCCCCATTGGCTGACAGGAGGCTGAGACCCCAAGCCCTGCGACGGAGCACATCTTGCCATGAGTTCACCCAAACGTGCCACAATGAAATGTAAACATAAATATACAGGTTGATATCTCTCTCTACAAACAGTTCAGTCTCTGCCACAGGCCCATCAGCTGTGTGAGTAGTCTGTATACACTCCTTAGTAGAATATCACTTAGAGTTAAATAAACTTTTTTTTAATATATATATTTATAATAGATTTATTCTGTGCAGTCTTTTAGCAGTATTTCCTTGTTTTCACCAGTTTGCTCTGGTATTTGACTGAGTGACCGCTGTGGCCCACTACGTAAACGTCCAGCAGGTAGGTCTTGCCTGCCTCCAGGCCCGTGATGGTTTCTGTGGTGACGGCCTTCTGCAGGTTGGGGCTGTGGAAGTACTTGCAGAGGACCTTCTCCGACTTCCTGCGGGTCTCCGGCCCGGCGCACTGGTTCTGCTCGCGACGCCGCTGCTCCTCGCCGTAGCTCTCCGCCACCTCCTTGCGGTAGACGCAGTACTTGTTGCGGTCTTGAGTGCCCAGCCAGGCCACGGTGGCAGAGCTACATGTGCGCAGCTTGTCGAAGGCCTTGATGCGCGTGTCCTCAGGCAGCGAGGGGAAAGGCTGCTTGCTGCTGGGCCGCGTGGTGGCCAGCACCTTGAGGGTGGACGCCCCCTTCCGGCTGCCTCGCAGGCGGATCAGGTACTTGGCCTTGGGCTTCCCGCGCAGCTGAAACTGTCGCACACCCTCCACATTCTGGGAGAGCATCAGCTTGCCGTCGCGCCTCACCTGCACCTGCACGGTGTCCAGACAGGCGTGGACGAACAGGGTCACCCTCTGATGGGAGGAGACCGGTGCGAAGCGCAGGAACTTGCTGCCCTTCCTCTTGATGAAGACGTCGGACACCTTGCTGTCTTTCAACTCCACCGTCTTCTGCCGGGCCTCCTCTTTGGTGCGGGCGAACGTCCCCACATATGCTGTGCTGGTGTTGGTGGCAGAGTTGACAGCGAACACATCGAAGTAGTACTGTGTGTCCGGTTTCAGGTCGGACACGGTGAAGATGTTCTTGTTACCGATGCACACCTTCAGAATGTCCGAGGCTTTAGGCTTGGCCGTGTAGCCGCGGGAGATCTTGTTGCTGGTGAGACCTCGGTCCTTGCCAAAGTCATTGTCCGAAGGCATAAAGCCAAAGTGGGCAAAATCAAAGGGGCTGAAATCTCTGCCGGGCTTGGGAGCCATCATGAAAGCATCATCAACACTGATCTTAGCCTCGGCAGCACACAGGCTCTTGAAGTTGTGTTCTTTGTTGATGACCACGCAGTACTGGACAGGCTGGCCCATCAGGGAGCTGGTGGGGGTGGGCTTCCATGCCAGTGTGACGGTGGTGCGGCCCAGGCCAGTCACGTCCACCCGGGGGTCGTAGGGCAGCTCCGGGTAGGGCTGATCCGACTCTGGGGTGGTCGTAGCATACACTTTAAAGTTGCTGTCTTTCTCGGTGGAGAGCAGCTCCAGCTGATAGAGTCCAGAGGGGGTGCTGGTGGCCACGTAGGACTCCACATCGTTCCCCTTGTAGGTGAAGAGCTCAGTCCCCTCGTCCGCTGTCACCTGCTGCTTCTGCTGGTCCAGAGGCTCTGGCTCACCTGGAGAACATACACAGGAACATAGAGAGACATGAACATCCAGAACATCACATATTGGTGTAACCACATCATCTACAGAGGTTTTTTGGTCATGTTTTAGCTTTTTTCAAATTTGGCCCTGATGTAAAGTAATTTCCACAGGTGCTATAAATGACCCGTTTAATGTGTTGATCCTGGTGAGGTCATGGTGAAGCTCTCTCTGAGCCTCACGGCCGATTAGTCCCTCACGAGCCAGCTGCCATGTTTTTACTCTAAACATCCCAAAAGATCACAGGCCGGTATTCACTTGGCCCTTTCCTGGGAAGCTGTGCTACAAAGAGGCACCTTGTAGCTCTCTCCATGAGGGAGTCAGTCTCCAGGCCTGATTTTAGCTGAGCAAAAAATTATATTATTATGTTTGTCAACCAGGGAGTGAGCTCCATGGTGTACTAAATTCTTAAATCGAAAAGATCCGATCCTGACTGAAACACTGAGCAAAGAGGAGTAAACACAGCAACAGACATGGAGGTTGTGTGTATTTACAGTGTTGGAGCCTGTATGAAGCCTGGCTGTACGCGCTCACACAGTCCCTTCCACCTATGTGAATGGTTGATTGAGTTAAGAAGTAAAACTGTACATAGAGTAGCTGTCTTTTTTGTCTTCATTTGTTTCTATTGTGTAACCTCATAAATCAGAAAAGTGAAAATCAAGAACCCTTATGGTTACGTAAGGAGCCTATTCGTTCATTTGCTCAAACAAACACACAGACACACACAGGCCTAAACGTCCCCACACATACACGTTCACACTGACACATACAGTATGTGCACTCTAGAACCATCACTCTCGTCCATGAGCTATAATGGGGTGGGGCTGGAGGGAGTTGATTGATTTCTGTGGTTCAGAGATACTGTCCAGATGGAGAGAGAGAGAGAGACAGAGTGTGTGAGCAAGACAAGGTTGTGAGCAAGAAAGAAAGAAAGAAAAACAGACACAGACAGACAGACAGACACACAGACAGACACACAAACAGGAGAAAAAAAGAAAGAAAGAAAGAAAGAAAAATAAATAGATAGGGAGTTGAAGTTAATACGGGGCTAGGCTTTTTTTCACCTGCGTAGTATGATGTTTATGGAGAGGGGAACTTCACTACTTCTTAGTAGTCTCAGGCCAGACCAGCGTGCCTGACTCAGACAAACCACTGTACCCTTCTCACACACTACACACTACAGATGTCAGGTGTGGTCAATCCAGACGTCACCAGTGGTTGGATCAGACACCGCATCACCATGAGTTAATTAATAACCATACTGTACCACACCAAAAACACCAGACCACCCAACCACACAACAAAGTTCACACTGTGTACTAATGTCCTCCAAACACAACTTCAATCGCATGAATACATTTGATGTTCATCCTGATGAATCACTGAAATCATCATTCACATGCTTGTACATAAATCATATCCTGCATATGTTTGATACTACATATCAAAAGCATGGTCATAACATAATTTACATACAGAAAAAGATACGTTTGATTCATATATTACTGTTTACTAATGTAAATGAGATTATGCCCATGCTTTTGATCAATTGATGTTTATTTCCTGGGTGATGCATACATTTCTATGGAGGTGTTTGTGCTTTTGTTGTGTTGTTATGTTGTTGTTGTTGTTGTTGTTGTTGTTGTTGTTGTTGTTTACCTGATCCCTCTCCACTGGCCTCCTCGGGAAGCTCCTGTAGAGTGAGCCTCCACTCCAGAGGAGCATCACATGGTGTCACCGTCACAGAAAGGGGAGTGTTGTCCTCCTCCACCACAAAGAAGTACCTGCGGAAACACCAGGTGGGACCCACATGAATAACAATGATCCAACACACTCCAATGTGGCAAATAGACTCTGAATATAGTGCTGAAATATGAACCACTGAACATGGGGCAAACACATTTGTGTAACCGAGTAAAACTAAAATCCGAATACCCGCACTGTTGAATTGCTCGCTTTTTTCGATAGTGTAGCTGGTTTATATCGGGTATGAGGAGACAATCGTGTGTGTTGGAAGTCAGAGGTCGCAAGTTTGAGAGCAACTTGAATTAGTTGGAGCAACTTGAATTGCAGGGTTACTGTTTGCAACAACTTGACGTCTGATTCATTTGGACAACACCAAAATGACACAGTCATGCAGGGGTAAGGTCTTGAACAAAGAGCCTCTGAACCCATCATTCACACTATTTGAGTACTCTCTTCCTCTGAGAGCTAACGACCAGGATCTCTCGGCAGCCGTTCACTCACTCACATGAACATCACTTTCTCATCTATTATGTATTTCCACATCATAACAGTATACATTACAATGCATTCCCTATTCCCCATCCACTTACTATGGTAGTCATGGACATGCTAGCCTTAGCCGTTACCACTAAAAAGGTTTTGACTACGGTACAATATGTGTTATAGGAATACATGAATGTGAACCAAGCACCAGAATGGGACAGAAAGATGAGGTGATTTAAGTGACTTTGAATGTGGCATGGGTGTTGATGCCAGACGGGCTGTTTTGAGTATTTCAGAAAGTGCTGATCTACTGGGTTTTACCCGCACAACCACAATGGTTCTCGGTTTCATATTGAACTGTACGGTTCGCTATCCACGGTTCAATACGCACTAGTGAATGTCGGTTTTTCGGTTCATGCTGCGTTCCATTGAAAGTCAGAGGTCGAGTTGCCGCGCAGTTGCAACGCAGTTGCTTCTTGTTCAAATGTTTATTCATGGTGAGCGGAGTTGAGAACATGGCAAGAGTTTGAGGAAGCCCCGGATTTCTACAAATCTGCGTTGTGAGGTCATTCATTTCGGTTTTGGCATTGAATACAATGATGAAGGAAAGAAAACAGTGAACGAATACGTTACTGCAAGCATTTCTTCACGCATGTCGTATATGCGCATAATATGCTCATAATGCGTTTATGGGCTACCAGCTGTCATGGCTAAAGTGCACTTTTATTATTCATCTCCTATACCAGTAGTCAAGGCTAAGAGGCACTTTTACATTTGTGTTTATGTATTTATTTTTACATTTGAAAGTGTGTTTTGTTTATACACTGTATATTTAAATGTTTTATATTATATAATATACCAGTCATATTCTAGTATGTGTCTGAATGTTAAAGTCCCATAAGTATAAGCAAAATAAAGTAAAGTAACAGCATGTAAGTAAATAGTAGCATTTTTTTTCTCCTTACTCACAAAACACGTACCGAAACCGTAACACAAAAACCAAGGTTCATACCGAACCGTGGGCCAACTGAACCATTGCACCCCTGATATATACAATACTGATCTGATCGCATGACTTTTTCATAGCATATACCAACAATACATATATTGTAGGTCATGGTTGTTGGTCGTGCTGATAATCAGGGTTGGGGTCAATTCCATTTCAATTAAGTCAATTTGAAATTAGAATTTTAGTTTACTTCCTGAATTGATTGAATTTAAATGGAATTGACCCCAACCCTGGTCGTAGTTGTATGTGTTTGTAAGTTTTTGTGTTTGGATGTGTTTCTATCTAAAGTTGGACTCCAGTCCGTACCTTTTGGGTGTGTCCCTGAACAGGTAGCCGCTGATCTCAGCCCCGTCTGGGATGACAGACGAGTCGTGGAAGAGAGCTTTGTCTCGAAGCTGCATCTGGAACAGGCCCTCGTCCCGTGTGGGCAGCTTCTGGGCCACTGCCACCAGCACAAGAACCAGAACCAGGGCCAAGGTCCAGCCCTGAGGTCCCATACACTGCCTCATCCTGTAACACACAGAAGAGAACATACATGGGTCAGGAACTACGACCATAGACCAATACCAGAGGACCTAGAGCATAGATTAGGTACTTTTTCCTGCTATGACTGGTGGATAAATGATTCACTTACTTAGTGAAATGTATTTGTTGTAAGTCGCATTGGATAAAGGAGTCTGCTAAATGCCTGAAGTGTAAAAATGTAAACATGACCAAATACACACACGACTACCCTGGTCATTGTGGTGCGATGATGATGATAATGATAATAATGCTTTCTATTTATATATAACTTTATTTCTATATATTGAGACTGCAAAATATAGTGCGCAAACATTGGAATTGTAATATCTTTTGAATTAATTATTGCAAACATAGTTTTTTGACATCCTATTTTGTGTTCACAGGGGTACGACAGGGGAGTCGAGTCCCACTCAAGAGAGAGAGACGCTGGGAGAGGTCAGAGAGGTCAGAGAGAGAGAGACATAGAGAGAGAGAGAGAGAGAGAGAGAGAGAGAGAGAGAGAGAGACAGAGAGAGAGAGAGAGAGAGAGAGAGAGAGATAGAGAGAGGCACTCTTCTCTAGGAAACAAAGAGTGGGGGAAAAAGGAGTGAAGGAGGGACAAGGAGAAGTGCCAGGGACAAGGAAGAAGAAGAGAAGCAGAAAGACAGTGGAGGAGAGAGGCTAGTCAAGAGCTTTCCCTTGGGTCAGATCAACTAGATTTAAGAGGGAAAGTGGAAAAGAGATTGGAGCTACAGTAACTACATTACAATGTTCAGTAGTAGAGATCGGTATAGCGATGGCTGTGGATCAGAGTCAAGACACAGGTCTGTGCAGCTGACCGACCCGGGGCTTAGGAAAACGTACATACTATCCTCTGTGTATTGATTTGGCCACATTGATTGCAGATGATGGGAAGGCCAAATCCCCGGTGATGTAATCAGGCTAATGATGGCAGATTAGCCAGATACTTTACTGCCATTTACTGCAAGTGAGAGGGTGTCCTTTTAATGACCCCTCCCTCCCTCCCTCTCTCCCTCCCTCCCTCCTCCTTGCCCTCCTTCTTCTCTCCCTCTTTTTCTTTCCCTCCCTAGCTCGCTCTCTTCTCCTCCCACTAATATAGCTAATCTCTCTCACTCTCACACATACACACACATACACACACACACATACACACACACACACACACACGCACACACACACACACACACACACACACACACACACTTATAATCTCTATTCCTCTCTCCCTTCTCAAATCTTTTGTCAAACAGACATTCTCTCTTCTCCCTCCCTCTGGAGTAGACAGATAAGTAAGACAGAGAAGCTGGGAGGCTGGGACATGCTACAAACATTGCTTTATTACTACATTCTGTCCCTTTACAAAACACAAACCAGAGAAAGGCCCTTGACAGCTGCTGTCAGTGTCTCTCTCTCTCTCTCTCTCTCTCTCTCTCTCTCTCTCTCTCTCTCTCTCTCTCTCTCTCTCTCTCTGTCTCTCTCTATCCCCAGCGTGTCTGAGCTGAGGCTCCCCGTCTTACAGCCAGACTTCAGAGGAGCCTTCTAAGTGGTACTTTGAGGTTTGACTCCCAGGGGGAGGAGATTCTTATCTCCTGCTGCTTGTCCTATTCCACTTCAGAAGCGTGTCAGGCGAAACAAAGACATGTCTAATAATACTCTTACCAGAGATGAGGTGGTATGTACTGAACTGTTAGTCTGTCTCTCACTCAGACCCCCAAACAGAGCCACGAGAGGCCCAGCCGTCCGTCCTGCTGCACCAAACCCATACAATGAGACTATGGGGCTGCTGTGGCCATCAGATACAAGCGTAGAAAGAAAAAAAAGGGTCCAAAAGGGTTCTTCGGCTGTCCCTACAAGAGTACCTTTTTGAGTTCCATGCTGTACCCTTTTAGGTTCCATTTGCTATTGAACCTTCTGTGGGAAGGGTTCTACTGTACATGGAACCGAAAATGGTTCCTCAAAAGGTTCTTCCTCAAATTTTCGAAGGGTGTATGGGCACATTCACTGTAGTATTGCCAGTGCATCTGCTTGTCTAATGATTGTCGTAACCAATATCAATACTTGATATGTTTCTGCTGTGTAAAATGAGGCATTTTTGAAACCCACCGTGGAGTCGGTCAAAGTTTTCAGCATCCCAGTTCTGAGAAAGAGTCACCACTAAATGCTACGTGCCCTGGACCCAGAGTCTGATCCAGTGTATGAGATGTCACTGAAAGACGACACCTGCATATTAAACACAGTTGGACTGGGGCATTCCACTGTGTCCTACTGTAATGTCTGGTTCTGGCAGTTCTGAGGAGCAGCCTTACAGGCAGCACTGGAGTAAGGGTTTCAACGGTTCTGCATGAGACTGCAGGACTCCATTCTCAAGCCATGGAGCTGCCTCACCAAAAATAAAACTTAAAAAAACCTGCATCTGGAACAAATAAAGGCTAATGTTTAATTAGAGTGAGGGAGAATGTATGATCGTAATTTGGGGGAGGATAATTTGAAGGCAGAGTCGGCCGCAATCGTGTCAACTTTGTTTTGCTGCTGTTTTTTTATTTATTTATATAATCATTTATTTTTCAGTCTCACTCTTGACTGGAACTTTGTTCAAAACTTTAAATAGTTCTTTGGTTAAAACAGAACAGAGTAATGTGTAGGACATCAGGACGTCTGGGCAGCTGAAGGTTGGGATGGTGTGGGGGGGGTTAGAAGGGACAATGCTGAATAGTTAAGACTCTAGAGCACATCCATAATGAGAACAGCAATCTTTGAAGATCTATTTTCTTTTTACAGTCTAGTTCTTAAAGACGGAGACACAAAAAATAACACCAATACCACTCTGACACACCTCAAACAATATTACAGGTGAAACTCTTATTACCAATATTAACAAAGTCTTAGCACATTCCATTATGTAACTGTGACTATGAACACAACTATAATAGCATAGTAACAATTGTCTAACAACAACCAGAGCCATAATTATCGGTCAATTCACAGCTCTGACGACAACCATTTAAATGGTGTCGGTTAACAATATTAGGGATTAGTGGAGTGTCACCCTTTCGCCTGAATCCCTACAACAACACCGTTTACCTGTGTTTACCCTGCTCGCATTTAGAGCCACTCTCAGATAAATGGAACATTATGTGACGGACAACTGACCCAGAAAACAACCTTCACACAACGTCCTACTCATCTGTCCCAGATGGATGCAGTCTTTGAAATTGTATAAATTATCTAATTAATTACAATCATTGAATGACAAAATTAAAGCAACTCACACATTCATTCATAAACAGCCAACAAAGTTGATGTCTAATCAAACAACCAATCAATCATCGTCGGCAGCTTTGTTACAGTGTGTGTGTGTGTGTGTGTGTGTGTGTGAGTGTGTGAGTGTGTGAGTCAATCAATGTGAAGTGAGCCCACTCTGATGACTAGCACATGTACTCCATGTTCTCAGGCGCTTGTGAGTGATGGAGAACATGTATGTGATACAGAGCAGCCTACCCCTGTCACTCACACACAACAGTAGTCCTGCCCTCCAACTGTCCAACCAGAGAGATGCAAATTGAGTGAGTGTGTGTGTGTGTGGGTGTTGTGAGTGTGTGTGTCTATCTCTCTGTCTGTGTGTATGTGTATGTGTGTGTGTGTGTGTGTCTCTCTCTCTCTGTCTGTGTGTGTGTGTGTGTGTGTGTGTGTAAAAGCACCCAACTAGCCCTCCTCCCAACCGCCCCCACCCCCCCCTCCATCCATCTCTCTCCCCTCTGCCTCCCTCCTTCAGCTCCCTGTCAGGTCGGGTAAACCTCCTGCCTGTTCCACCTGGAGCTCATTAGAGACGGGAGGGGAAGAAAAGACACTTTAATTTCAACACAAATAAAGAGACATTTCAGGATTCCACCCAAGGAGAAGCCTGGCGGGCTCACAGGACCTGGAGTCTCTGTGTTTTCCCAAAGGCGCTCGGAGGCAGATTTACGGTAGGGTCTTCGGTAGCAGACTCCATAACTGCTTCGCCAATACGGGGATTGGAGTGAGAGAGGAGTTGGATACGGCAGGGCTGGGAGTCTGGAGATGGAACCACACACAACCTCAACCTACGCTGTTGGCCGGCCAAACCCAAGGCAGGTCTGGTGCTCTCAGACGAGCCAAACAGCTCCTTAATGAATCGGTAGAGACTGTGGTCCGGGGCTCTCGTCCAGGAGCAGAGCTTTTGTCTGTACAGTGTGTGTGTGTGTGTGTGTGTGTGTGTGTGTGTGTAAAACCGTCAAATTCCTCTGATCCAGAGTGTGTATCAGTCGACATCATCACTCACAGCCGTGTCTCTAACGCCATCCACATCATCAGCCCGCAAAGACGCGTTGCTGGCTCAATAGCGTGTTCAAAAGCCAGGCGAGAGTATATTTTTTCCATCCCTGCCTCCCCTATTTTATGGTCCATCTCTTCTCTCGGGCCTGTCTGTAGTTAGCAGTTAGCGCTGCATCCTGGAATGTTCCTTGAAGGAGCGCGGGTCAGGTCGTAAGGGCAATTTCTATTACTGCACTACAAATGAGCCATTCAAACATAGGCGGGGGGACCACCTCTGACTGATGTGTACTTCATCAGCTGTCATTGTGAATGAAGGGAAGATCACACAGATTAGCCAAACAAAAAGCCCCATGGGAAAGTCGTCCCACTCCAACTGCCCATCAGTATATCAACGATAAGGGTGCACAGACCAGCATCGTGGGAAATGAGTCAATCATGTTCCATTCTGTTTCCATAATGGGCCAAAGACCGCAGGACTTACTCAGACAGGCTGGAGGGGCAGGAGTCTGAGGGCCGTGCCTCGCCTCTGCCTGTGTCCGTATCAGGGAGCATAATGAGGGCTTTGCGGTGTGAATGTGTCGGGACACTGGGAGTGGGTGTGGATATGATGAATAATTTAACGAGGGAATAAAAACCTGTCGCTATATCCTTAATCTTCCAGCGACCAACAACTCGAGATGTGACATCAAGTCCAGCGGTCTGCACAAAGGCAAGGCGAAGGAGACTGTATCTACACCGCAGCCTGTCACTTCTCCGGACGCATAAATGGCTGCAGCAACAGTGGCGGAACTCTTTCAGCCCGGAGTTTTCATATGCAAATCGCGGTTTAGTTACGGTATGCAACACAGACCTTCCCATTTTCAGACTTTTGTTCATGATTCATTCTCCTGAGAAAGTACGGGAGGCAGCGCGGCTTCTCTCTGCTGCTAAATACAGTTATTCAAATTCCAATTCGGTCTCTCATTATACTATTTAGCCCGACGGGGACTGCATCTGCAACATGAGAGTCTCCAAATGATGGATGAGGTAAATAACAGAAGCTTGGAATTTGATTTATTTCCCTTTTGACATCTGTGCCTTAAATATATCATAAATAAATATATAGCCTACGAATGCATCACTTTACATCTACGAAAGTGTTGATCTTCCATCCTCAATCTACACTACAAAACACGTTGCCTACAAGTGTTAGGATAAGAATAGGTTATAACGTTTCTATTAACAAAACTGGCACAGTTAAACACCCAAACGTTGTTGTTGCTTTCAAAAACAATAACAGCAACATAAACGGGATGTGTGTCTTAAATGTTGTGGGCCAATTAAAACAAATCATGACAAAATGTGACAGTCTCCTATGATGGATAACGGTTTTTGCAGGTGCAGTGGTTCCGCTCATGAGTGACAGAATAAAAACATCCCAAAACTTCTAAAAGCCCCTCTCCCGGTCCAGAATCGTCACAGCATTGGTAGCATGTTCTGTCGGCAGTGGCACCATTAAAACAGTCGATGGGGAGAATATATGCCACGCACTATAGAAAGGGGCGAGTACGCATATTGATGAATTGCGTGTGGAGGCTTTGGAGGGTGCCCGGTCACCCCTGAGAGCATGGGAACCCCGTTAAGAGCACAAAGCAGGGGGGTTCAGACCAAGAGCCCTGCACGGTGCCTTCCCCGTGTCCTTTTCAACTCCCCTCAAAGTTGATCCTTTTTACGCGACATTCATTCGTGCCCTGAAATTCAGCCAAACTAAGGAACCAAATTAAAAGAGCATGCGAGCCCAGGCTTGATTGAAATGTGTTTGAAACCCTTTACTTCCCGGAGTTGTAAACCACAAAACCCCTTCCCTTCTCTCTGGCAGACGTTTCAAAGGGAAGCGTTCTTTATTCGGAGAGTCCCTCTCTGTTTTTCTTTTTTTATTCAGCCGTATCCGAAAGCGCTTCACAAACCAGCCTATATACACTTATACACAGCATACAGCCTATTACAAAAACGCAAGCAGCGTTAAATTGTCCGAAAGTTCTCAAAACTATCCTTCATGCGGTTATATTAGTCAGAGAGAGATTATATAAAACACAAATTACATGGAGAAATAACTCGATTGTCAATCTTACCTTTTCGATTTAGGAAATATGAAATGACTAAAGTTGTTTCTTTGTGAAGATGGTGTTTTTTTCTTTCTTTCAAACAACGCAAACAAACCAAAAAGGCTAAATGAAACGGGACTTTTGGAATTCAAAATAGAATAAAGTTGTCCTTTTCAGTGTCCAATAGATTCCTTAATTCAGTTGTGGTGTGGTAGACACGGGATTCGAACCGTAGTGTGTGCTGGCTGTGTGTAGCGGATTTGTCTTGTCTCAGAGTGTGAGTGGGTATCCTGAATCCTGCAGCGCGTCTCTCCCTGTCGCGACGCTGCTATTGAGACTCCGACTGAGTTGGAAAGCAAACTGGTGCGAAGTTGTGTGTCTGCGCTCTGCTTGGAGGACTCGGAGAACCAGCCCACTCCTCCAGGACATCACAGCCCCAACACATAAAACACCAACCAGAGACCAGCCAGGACAACCAACGGGCCTATCACAGACACGCACTTCATTTGACATCACTTTATGAATGAAACACTATTCAACTATTTCAAATTAGCCTACTTTGAATTGACTTAAATATTCATGCTAAACATATAACTAATCTCGCATACAAAACGGATCATAATATTTGTGCGCATGGCTGTGTTTCCATACATTATTACTCAATACAACGTTTTCATTCAACATTTAAATTTCGATGAACGAAATAAGGTGAGATCGCAATAGAATGTTGAGAAACAGACCGAGGTCTAGAACATACACCCACTGAACACTTTATTAGCCACACTATGCTAATACTGGGTTGGGCCTCCTGGGTAGGACTCTCCAAACAGCCTCAATTCTTTCCTCGTGGTATTGATTCCACAAGATGTTGAAGACATTCCTTTTAGATTCTGGTCCATGATGACATGATTGCATCACGCAATTCCAGATTTTTCAGGTGCATTTTCAAGCTGTGAATCTCCCGCTCTACCACATCCCAAATGTGTTATATTGGATTCCGATTGACTGGGAACACCACTGAAGAACACTGAACTCATTGTCATATTCATGAAACCAGTTTGAGACGACTTTTGCTTTGTAACATGGTGCATTATAATGCTGAAAGTAGAAGAATCGTAGCCTACATGCTGTGGCATTCAAGCGATTAACGGTCCCAAAATGTGCCAAGAAAACATTCCCCACACCACACCATTACACCACTGAATGAATGAGAAGGTGTAGGGGTGTTCCTAATAAAGTGTAAGTGGCTGTGTGCCGCAGAAACCAACGGATGCATAAATTACTGTTATTTTAAGAGCGGGGATCCCCCGGTTCTCTTGTTGGGAGATGTTTACTTCTTGAAAACCATCCCTCCTCTGTAGCACCCTGTTCAAAGTCACGCAACCCTCCAGCACCCCCCCCCCTCTCTCTCTCTCTCTCTCTCTCTCTCTCTCTCTCTCTCTCTCTCTCTCTCTCTCTCTCTCTCTCTCTCTTTCTTAATCGTGCTTAACTGTCGTCGGTAAGCTCATGTATACGGATGGTCTAAAGCGCGAATTCGCTCAGTTGCTCTCACTTGACCTGATAGTTAACTCAAACTAGACTATTTTAACCGGGTCCAGTCAGAGGATGTTCTTGTTGTAGGCACTACACAGATATTCCTTGAAAAGGTGTGAAAACAGCGATGCTTTTGTCTGTCCCCGGGCCGTAACCCAGGCAAGTCAATATTGATCCAAGATAAGGACCATTGACTGAGGTCTGTCGGTGGGGTGAATTGCCCTACATTTATGACTTGATGGAGGCTGAGTAAAATTGTGCATTTTTTCACCCCGAAGGACATAAATGGGCTTTAGATGTCGACCTAAGCTGTTTAATTCCCTCCAATCTCTTGACTATATTATGGAAATGTCATATATATATATATATATATATATTATAGAGCTGAACAAAATGTGGACAGTTCCATCATACATCTATGCAATTTCAATTAGTAGCTTTGAAATAATAATATAGGCCTATATGTATTTGTTTGATCTAAGAATCCAATAATACTTATCTTAAACCCATTCGATGATGCTGTATACAGCATATAATAATAATAATAATATATAATATATATTATATATTATATCTCCTTTTCGGTGAGTGTGAAACAAAAATTCAGAGAGCCTTCGAAATGAGCACAGTGGTCATTGGTACGGCCTTGGTGCAACAGCGTCATCTAGCGGCGGTGTTCGCTTTAGAGCCCGCACACTATGGCGGTAACTTTGCTGACTGGGGAAATAAACCAGTGGACTTTCTACAACAAACCAGTGGACTTTCTTCTACAGAGATCATAAAACAGCACGTTTTTGTCTACGTTCTGTAACTTTCTTTAGATTAGATTCAACTTTATTGTTATTACAGAGTACAAGTAACCTTCTAGGCAGAGTTCTCTACATTCTGTAACTTTCTAGGCAGTTCTCTACATTCTGTAACTTTCTGGGCAGACTTGTCTACATTCTGTAACTTTCTAGGCAGAGAGTTGTTGCATGTTTGCGTCATTTGGGCATCTCTGGCATATACATGTACAGTGTTCCAGTGGCTATAATCCTGAGGTTTCAGAGCATATTGTTTTTAGTAACACTGTAGTGAAATAGTTACGGCTTTCAGAATTTCCTGGTCCTCTCTGGCCTTGTCTCTGGTCCTGGCCTAGTCATTCATCTGTCTCTCAGTGGAATTCAGAGCCTTGTTTCTACCCACTTACTTTCTCCCCTCAATCTCATTCACACACACACGCACACACGGTCACACACACACACACACACACACACACACACACACACACACATACTCACACGCACACACACGGTCACACACACCACATAGCGTCTCCTATGGCAGACCTGTAAAGCCCACTATTGGGCTGTGTGATGGCGGTGATTAGGCTGCTGTGACTCTCATGTTTCCTAGATTAAAATAGATGCCAAATTCAATCTGCTCTCAGCCTCACCACAGAGCTGTGAAAACGTATCCACTCTAGGGAGGGATACACGCACACACACACACACACACACACACACACACACACACACACACACACACAGCTATTTACATGCCAAAGTCTTGAAAACGTATCCACCCCAAGGACAATTTACCACAGATGGGGGATGGAGATGGAGAAGGAGGTGAAAAGCAGTCATGATTCTCTCCACTGTTCAGCCCAACTGCTGAACACAAACACATCACTTATCATACACACACACACACACACACAAAAACACACACACACACACACACACATACTCACACGCACACACACACACACACACACACACACACACACACACACACACACACACACACACACAATGGAAAAAAGTACAAACTTTGTGTTACACACCATGCCATAATTCTATAAATACTTTCCTTTCATTTACCTGCAGTTCTGACAATATTGTTGAGTCAGTGTTTGTCAATGACAGTCCATACTGTTGTCCAGGACATACGTTGTTTCCTTTTAGAATTGTGTCTGAGAGTCATTGTGATGCACTTGCATGGACCCAGTTTGGATTGGGGGATGCTGTACTGCAGTTACTAATAATTGCTGCTCCTCCTAAATGATCCCCCTCACTTGCCTAGTGCTGTCATAAGCCTTATTGCAGGGAGGATGGAATGCCGGGGGGGGGGGAGGGCCCTTCAGAGTTATCTGAAGGGCTCTTCTTCTGAGTTCTGGAATGCTAAACAAGACAAGAGGATGTTCCTTGGGCAGCAGCATGTACTAGCCTGGCTTACACACACACACACACACACACACACACACACACACACACACACACACACACACACACACACACACACACACACACACACACACACCACATTTCAGCTAATCATTAACTCTGGAGGCATGTGCATGGCAACGGCCACTCTGTACACAACTCTCAACTCTCGCCATTTATGGTTTCCCTTTCCTGTTGTTGTATTGTGTTAGTGACCAGGGGTCGGTGGCACCACTTCTTACTAAGTACAAACTAACCCTAGTTATAGCGTAAGTATTTACTAAATCAAGATTTAGTCACTACTCAACTTGAATGGGTTGCACCAAGCACACTAGTTATGACGTAAGCTTAGTAACTACTAAATATTTATACATACCCTAGGGTGGTGTAAGTTATAACTTAGTTGTTACTAAGAAGACATTAGCCAATGAGCGAGCAAAGCAAAACCCTGAATTTTGGCCGCCATTGGCTAAAAGCTGTAATTTGGCTCTATAATATGTCATTTTATGAAGTTTTAATATGTTTTCAGGCGAGAAAGTAACCATATGTATTCACAAAATATGTCCAGTTTATCAAAAGAATCCGTTTATATATCTGATCTGACGTTTTTTCCCCACTTCTGTGGGAAACAAGTTTTATTGTTGGTGTTATGTTAAGATGTGTTAATATGTGTTAAGTTGATGTTAAGTGATGTATTTCACTGAAATTAAACTTTTAAATTCAGTTCTGAAAATGTTCATCTTTTTAATAAAAAAAAATCCATTAAAATAACATAGGACAACCAACCCCATAGTGTGTGACAAGCAACCCCACAATGGGGATGGTTGTCACAAGTGCACAACACGTATTTGACGGTCCACATCTTCTGAACAGAATAATCTTAAGGAGAGTAAGGGCACTCCATTACTACCTGACACTTCAGACTTCCTTTACACGGGAAATGGAATCTATAAAGGATACAGTTTGTGAGGGATTCAAATAACAGTAAAAAATGTGACGACCAACCCCGTCCTCCCCTACTAGGGGTTTAGTAACTACTAATGCCTACATTTAGTAATGACTTACGCCAAATTGGTGCAACCCAGGCCAGGGCCAAAGGACACATAAAGGTTGAACTCTGACCTGGACTGGAGTTATACCAATGGGCCCCACCTTTTTCCAACTTTTCCATGTTATGTGTCCTGTACAGTCTGGACTTCCTGTAGGTGTGTGTGTGGTATTGAGGCATGCTGAGAGATACACACACAGATAGATACAGATACACATCACTGGACTGGTGACATGAGTGCTTCATTGTTTCTAAAATTAGTCTGTCTTTGGTTGGTATCTCTCTCTCTCTCTCTCTCTCTCTCTCTCTCTCTCTCTCTCTCTCTCTCTCTCTCTCTCTCTCTCTCTCTCCAAAAAGCTCTTTTAAATCTTGGAAAAGGAAGAAGACTAAAAGCCACAATTGAAACCAGATGAAGGACACAGAGGGAAGAACGCATGTCGTGTCAGTGTCTAACTTCATCTCATTATCCAATAAAGGAGCAGCCTGTCAGTGGTACCAAAAATACCCAGACATAAACAAAAACGCAAAGTTTGGGTTCACAATCACGCACGCGCACGCGCACACACACACACACACACACACACACACACACACACACACACACAGACGCATATGCATACACACACACTCACACAGAAGTCTAGCTCAGGCCTTTTTAGTGAAACTCTAGAGCACATCAGCTCTAGACATAGTATGGTTATTGTAAACACAGCCGTGTAGAGTGGGAGACCAGCAGAGGAGGGATGCTTCAACCTCCACCCCTCCATCCCTGCCCCTTCCACCCCTCTGCCTCTCGTCTACAGGCCACCGGAGGACATCCATACCACGTACAGGCATTGCATCAGCGACAGCAGTTACACAACTCAAATACACATTGACAGAAATCAGACAGCATTAAAAACAAGTCAATAAAGAGTCGCTATAAAATAAAACACTGGATGCTCACTAAACACTACAGGATTGTCACCATAGCACCGTTTATCAACATCGCACATCATAAAATATGTGATGAAGCAATAGAGAATGATAAGATAGCGATGGGACGGTTCTGTAATGTAACTGAATCTCTCAGAGCAAAAGGAGTTTGGGCGTGGACCGGCACCACACCCTCCTGAGGACGACACAGCTGCAACCCAAGGCACTTGCATGTGTCATACGTGACACGGAACCAAATGTGCCTGAACACATGCAAGGAACATGTGTCTGAAAGGGAGTGTCAACATCATAAAGTGTGTATAAGAATGTGTCTACTACTTTGTTTTCAAGACAGAATGACGATTGAGGGAGACATGATTGATTTCAACAACATAGGGTGTAAAGGTATAGTTCCAAATTATAGAATGACTTAAGCCCCTTTCACACATACGAGCCTTCCCAGTAGATTCCATGGACTTTCCTGTGTTGGCGTATGTCTGAACGCGACTGACCAGGGAAATCCGCCCGGGCAATTACCCTGGTCGAGACCATGTATAATTCCATGGAAAGTACCGTGTAAGTGTGAATAGATGCCTGAAGATTGCCTGGTCAGTCTCCTTTCACAGCTGTCTTGCATCGAGCAACCAGCAGGGCAGAGCGCATAAGAACTGCCCCAGACTCCAAATATCGCTACTACTAAATATAATTCCACAACTGGACACTACTTCATTTCAATCATAGTGCAGGTATGATTTATTGGCAGATATATATGGTATATGGCAGTCTCACGTGCCTGTCTCATTTGAATCATGTCTATTCCAGTTCTGCATCCAGTTGAATGTGTGATTCAAGTAGCTTGTGTAAGCCTGGGGCAGCCAATATAATTCCACAACTGGGTAGTACATCGTTTCCAATCATAGTTAGCTAGATTCCTTACTTAGCTAGCTTACTTACTTATCAAATATACATTTTGTGATATAGATGCATTACGCAGCAGCATAGACGGATCATGAAAAAATGGGCCCCTGGGCCTGGACGTGTAGAAAGAATCCCCCCCTCCCCCTCCCCAGCGCAAACACAACATTTTTTTAGAGCGTAAGTAAACACAATGCCAACAGCATATAAGACATAGCCTACGTTTACCTGCATCTCAACAGGTTTTACAGCGGAGGAACACTCAAAGCCAACAGCACAATAACTAGAAAAAATTCACCTGTATTTCAACGACACAGGATTTACAACACAGGCATGCCACACTCAATTGAAGCCAACAACAGTACATGTACAGTAACAAAATACACCGCTTTCAACCAAAAACAATTGGCAACACTATGGTGTCATATATAGCAACCACAGGATGGCTTTATAAGACTAAATTAATCATAAAATAGTCTTACCTTATGCAATGCATTTTTTCCTGGCTTCGTGCAAAATCATCCACGATATCATTAAAGTCCAGTGATTTGGTCAGTTCGCTCTCAATTGCCATGAGAGAAAGAGCCTTGAGACGGTGTTGTGTCATTTTAGTCCGCAATTCATTTTTAATCCTGGACAGCACAGAGAATGACCGCTCCCCTTCGCAATTGGTTACAGGCAGAGTCAAAAATAGCCGCAGCGCAACATAGACATTTGGAAACATAGATTGCAGGCCACAATCGATAATTACGCGGAGTAGTCCTTGTGGGCTTTTATCATCTTCAGCCTTAATAAAAGATCTGTAAAAGACCTGCACCAGTGTGACCTCGTGACCTGTCCCCAGTACACAAACTTTAATGGCGCCCTCTAGTGTCTAGTTTCTATAGCCTACTCATTAATCTAATGGGAATGTAGCCTGTATTCGCATTAGAATTTGAGTAGGCTATAGAAACTATGTAGCCCACACAAGCTTCTCTTTTTTTTTTTGCAAGACGTGGGCCCCTATAAAATTGTTCAAAATAGTATATTCAAAAGTATATTCAAAATAGTTTTTTTACGTTCATATAAGGAATCTCATTTGTCCCAGTTACAGTAGGAAATTTTCTACCGGCATCCCTGCGACAAGAAATGCAAAGGGCCCCCTGATCTCTGGGGCCCCTGGGCCTGGGCCCGGTAGGCCCGTTCAGTAATATGTCTTTGCGCAGCAGTGCACACGTCTCCTTTCACAGCTGTCCTGAATCGCACAGTCTGTGTGGGGAGAGCTCGCAGTGCAGAGCGCATAGCAATAATATGTCTACACATCACATCAGTAGTGATCAATATAATTCTACATTGATTCTCTCAATTCTACATTTCATTTTATGACAGCAAACCTCATCCAATGCAGAAAATATAACAGGCTTCCGAAGTTTGTGACCATCCACCACGATGAAACCTCTGTCTTCCCCCGACGAGTGACCGACCCTCCCGGGCAGCCTGCTCGCACGCCGCGGTTCTGCGGTTCTTTGGTGGAAAGGCATTTTTAACGAACTCCCAGCAAAGTCAAAACACGAGAATCTGCGCTCACTACCTTTTCCAGTTGAACATAAGCTAAACTATTTCAATGCTGCTATTGTTTGCGAAGTTACAAGATCCTTACATCCCGCCATATGTTTCAAAGGATGCTGTACTGAAGTTCTGATGTACTGGAGACGTGACAGGCACTTGAGACTGCCATATATATCTGCTATATATCATACCTCCGTTTTATATGTATTTATCATCATATTTTTCTATATAAAACGGAGGTATGATATATGGCAGATGGTCGTAGCCATCTGTGTGAAAGGGAGCAACCAGGCAATTGCCGGCTAATTCGGTCATGTGTGAATGGTGAAAATGCCCAGCTGACACGGGTTGGAATGCCATGCAATTTACAGGGAACTACTGTATGTGTGAAAGGGGCTTTATTTGTTTCCTTACTCTGAAAGCAGTCTATGGACAAGAACAAAAATGCAAACACGGCCACTGACCCTGCAATAGGTCTCATAGGGCTTCACCAAATGGTGCTCAGTGTCCTTGACCAGAGGCCTAATGCAGTTGTGCCAGTATTTTATCTTGTATTTGTGTATAGCCAGCCTAAGATTAAGCTACCATGGCCTGAGTACTAAACTCTTTGGTATATTTGCACTCTTAGAGAAAAAAGAGTTCCAAAAGGGTTCTTGGGCTGCCCCAGTGGGAGAACTCTTTGAAGATACTTTGAGTTCCATGTAGTGGAAATGGTTCAATATGGAACCCAAAAAGGGTTCCACAGGGACAGCCCAAGAACCCTTTTTATATAATGGTGTAGCTGGGATAAATATCTCTATGTTGAGAGGTAGCACATGTCATTTCTCAAGGGGCACAACAAACACAAAAAGAAAACAATTTGAGATTGGTCATAACACAGGTTGGATAATTGATCGTACAACAGCATACCGGGCCGCTTCGCTCACACTCAAATCAGACAGACCGATGAACGGCAAATGCAGATGATCTTTCCAGAGTCGAGCCTAAAGCGGGGTACACACATAAGGATTTTCACAATCTTAACCGAAATCTTATCTGACTGAGACAGACCCCACACATGAAGATACAAAATCTTGGATTGAACAGCCTTGATCGTATTGTGTGTGGTGTGCGCCGATTTTCCCATTTCAGCACCCCACAGACATAAAGATTTTCGTTACGACAGACTCCAGACTCTAGAGTCTCGTTCCCCAAGCCAGAAATCTCGCGTGAACCCATCCTTTTAATATTGCCTTTAAATTACAAAATAATTAAATTAAGATTATATAATGATTAAAGCACTTTGAGCCGCAACGTTTGCAGGAAAAGCGCTATACAAATAAAGTTATTATTATTATTATTATTATTATTATTATTATCTAACGTAGTACCCTGACTGACCTGTACGAGACAACCATGTGCGACAGGGCAAATAAAGTGCAGAATAACGAAAAGAAGTCAGCTCGCTTCTTGATTGGCCACGTCATAGTTGGACTCGCGAGCAGGGTTGCCAGATGGGAATGACATTTTCCACCCTAACCACAGTCTAAAACCGCTAATTCCACCCAAAAATCTGGCAACCCTCGGATTTCTGGTCGTAAGTATTGAACACATTTGACATTTACGATTGCCGGCCACGCCCATTTTCCGAGCAGGTTGTCGGGAGAGATTGACTCTTAACACACCTCACACCATAGGATTTTGTTATAGGAAAATGTTAAGATCCATCTGATAATCGGGCGTTTCTGTGTTTGGTCGGAAGGGGGAAAATCGGGCCAAATCGGCCAGAAAATCCTTATGTTTGTACTCAGGGGAGGCTGGTTCATTAGGGGCAATTGGACAATGCCCCACCAAAGGGAGAAGAGAGAGATTTTTTTTCTATGACTTCTAGACAGTGTTGCTTCTGAATATCATAGTCCAATCAGCTAGTGTTCTGTGGAGTATATCATAGTCCAATCAGCTAGTGTTCTGTGGAGTATGTTCCAATCAGCTTCAAGTCCCGCCCCTTTCAGGGCAACTTTCAGTCTACTCGAAATTGCACTAGGCTGTTCTCGTAGACTTGCATGTAAAATCTATTTTGGTAACTTCAGGCCATTCGGTCATTTGTCTATGGGGTTTTGGGACATGCACAAAGAATCGTACGTGCTTACGTCATGTCATACGGCCGGCGTCACGTTCGTTCACCTGCTTCACCATGGCTAGTAATGTTCTGAACAACTCGGTTGAATCTTTAAAAGAAACACCGTTCAGCCGTCGTAGCAACCAGGAGAAATTAACAGTAAAGGAATTAGGACCACCCAGACCAAATTTAATTATAAAGCAAGTTTATAAGGCAGGGAAAATTGGAAAATCGTATAACCGAGGATTTACGAGGGGTTGGTATGAGAAGAAAACATGGCTAGCGGGATGTGAAGTAACAAATGCGTTGTTCTGCTTTCCACTACCGGACTTTGTAAACAAATTGAACAAATGGATTAGAAGGAGGCATCTTTTGTTCCCAACTTGATATTGCAACTGGACCTATTACCGAAGTCAAACTTGTGTAAGTAAGTGAATCATCTGTCCTTCAGTCATGATAGGAAAACCAAATCGATGCTGGGAGAAGGAATGGCAGACTGAGACTGTATTCTGATTGTATCTTCTATGCTCTTTGTATGTTTCTATGCTCTTTGTATGTTTCTATGCTCTTTGTATGTGTCTTGGTGTAGGAGAAACGTAGGACCACGTTGGAAACAAGTGTTTCGGTACACGTTGACGTGTAGAAATTGTAGAGAAAACTGGGGGGGTAGAGGTGATGAAGAGGTCTGTACAGGGGGGGGGTAGAGGTGATGAAGAGGTCTGTACAGGGGGGTAGAGGTGATGAAGAGGTCTGTACAGGGGGGGTAGAGGTGATGAAGAGGTCTGTACAGGTGATGAAGAGGTCTGTACAGGGGGGTAGAGGGGATGAAGAGGTCTGTAGAGGAGGGTAGAGGGGATGAAGAGGTCTGTACAGGGGGGTAGAGGTGATGAAGAGGTCTGTACAGGGGGGGTAGAGGGGATGGAGAGGTCTGTAGAGGAGGGTAGAGGGGATGGAGAGGTCTGTAGAGGAGGGTAGAGGGGATGGAGAGGTCTGTACAGGGGGGGTAGAGGGGATGAAGAGGTCTGTACAGGGGGGTAGAGGGGATGAAGAGGTCTGTAGAGGAGGGTAGAGGGGATGAAGAGGTCTGTAGAGGAGGGTAGAGGGGATGAAGAGGTCTGTACAGGGGGTAGAGTGGATGGAGAGGTCTGTACAGGGGGTAGAGGGGATGGAGAGGTCTGTACAGGGGGGTAGAGGGGATGGAGAGGTCTGTACAGGGGGTAGAGGGGATGGAGAGGTCTGTACAGGGGGTAGAGGGGATGGAGAGGTCTGTACAGGGGGTAGAGGGGATGAAGAGGTCTGTACAGGGGGGTAGAGGTGATGGAGAGGTCTGTAGAGGTGGGTAGAGGGGATGGAGAGGTCTGTAGAGGTGGGTAGAGGGGATGAAGAGGTCTGTAGAGGTGGGTAGAGGGGATGAAGAGGTCTGTACAGGGGGGTAGAGAGGATGAAGAGGTCTGTACAGGGGGGTAGAGGGGATGGCGAGGTCTGTACAGGGGGGTAGAGCTATTCTCATGCTAAAATTGACTGTAAATCCAGATTTTAAAGTTGATATTCTTCCCCGTGGAGCATGCCCCCATAACCTGTGCCCCACCCAAACATTTTAGCACCAGCCGCCACTGTTTGTACTCCGCTTAAGCCAATCAAAAGAGCGTTGTTTTTGGAGGAGGGAGCAGCAACGAGGGGATATTGAGACAGTTAACTTTATGTAGAGGAGATAAAGTGACTTGACAAAGGACATTTCAGATTTATCAACAATTTTGGGCGCACAAAACTGAAGGGGTACAACATTCAAGCAGTACCCCCTTAAACCCTGTTGTGGCGTAAGGCCCGGGACCAACGTCGGGAAAATCTGCCGGTCGCAGAGTCATTGCCCATCAGTGTAATCTACCAACCAATCATCTCCCATAACACTTCCCACCAGTGCTTGCACCTCACACGTTTCTGATTAGGAGGTACACCTTGCAGTTGGGTAATTCGATTAAATCAATACTTAATAATAATAATTTACTCCCACTCCCACTAAGGCCAGGTTTGAGTAGTTGTTATTTAAAGCTTATGGCCTGGTTACTTAGCTTATTATGGACGAGGTTATGCTTATGGACGAGGTTACGCTCATGCAGAGTGTGTAGAGCAGCAGCACCCTCTGGTGGCTCACAGGGGCCTGATTTAACTGAACCTCAGCTGAAACAGCATGGACCTGGTCAACACAAACACTCAGGACAAACATCAGTATCCATGTTTACCAAAGGATGACCCACATTCACACAGAGGAGACTGTGACTGTACACACACACACACACACACACACACACACACACACACACACACACACACACACACACACACACACACACACACACACACACACGCACAGTCATGTGCCCTAATCCCTCTGTATACACACACATATCATAGATGACCTCAAATAGCCCCCATGGCCCACACATAAACACAGACATGCACAGAGACCCCAAACAGCAACTTTAAAACCAGGTCTGAGGAGACACAGGAACATTACACGCCTTTAAAGAGAGCTCTGCTATGAAGAAAACAGAAACAACACAAAGAAGGAAACTGTTTTAGCAGATCTAAACCTTTTTGCTGGCACGATGCTTATAGTGTCTCCTTTGAGGCTCCTCTGCTTGGTCTATCTGCTCTACTGCGGGGTGTTCCTCTTTACGATACGACCACGGCTGCGTTTCTCATGAAAACTCTGGTTTAAGAGACTTTAGAGGATTTACTATGTTAGCTATCCTATAGCTCGGCTAAGACAGTCAGTAAGCGAACAAAGAGTCTTCGTCTTCGAGTCTTCGTTCAGTGTGACGGAAATAGATACCTATGTAGTACAGAACTTGTAGAACGCTAGGATGTATCAGATGCACATTGTAAATAATAGTATGGAAACCTCACATAGGGCTGTGCATCATATACAGTAGGCATCATAAGGGGAACTCCATATTGTACTGTTCTTATGCAAGAACTATAGCACTCTGAACTTGAAAGAACTAATTTATCTTGGAACATTTAAAAACCTTGTGAGTAACTTGGAATCATTCTCATATCGTTCTTTCCCCTGTTTTATATGAAAGTCCCATTATTTTATTCTATTTATTCATATCATTCTTGCTCCTGTTTTGTATTTTATGTGAAAGTCCCATTATTTTATCCTATTGCTCTGATCAAATTGTATTTTGTCTATTTTTTGTTGTTGATCTGGTGTTGTTTTATTGTTGATTGATTGATTGATTGAAAACTTTATTAGAATGTTTGCAGAAGTAGGTACATGAAAGTACATATTACATACAAGGTCAACTAAAAGGATAAAAACCCAAGAAAGCCACTGGCTTATTTCAATTGGGGTCCTTGATTTTCAATTCATCGTTACATGTAAGACAGACATAAGAAAAAAACTAGTACTATCTACAAGATAATACAGACAAATAACTATTACTATCTACAAGATAAACGTACATCCATCATGGGAAGAAAAATACAACAAAACATAAGGTATCGGGTAGGACAGGTGGGGACATACACCACAGGTGGGGGCGGGGGACAAAACACAAAGTATGTACAGTGGGTAGTTCGGGTCTTTTAATCTGATTTTTGTTTTTGTTTTTGTTGTTTTAGAGGGTCCAGTTACGGATTGCAGCCTCCTGTAAATGTTTTTTGAGAGTGGTTTTGAAGGTGGGCAGTGTTTTGCACTCCTTTAAGATTATAGGAAGGGCGTTCCACATTTTTACTGCATAGTTTGCAAACGAGTTTAACCCCTTGTTTGTGGTGCACCGCGGTTGAACGTGGTTCGTGGAGCTTCCTCTGGTGTTGTATGTGTGGACGTTGTTCACTTTTTGGAAGTATGTTGACAGGTACTTGGGTGTCTTTGTGGTGTAGCGTATCTTGAAGACCAGGCCCAGTGCAAGCTGCTGCACTCTGTCAACTACTCGTAGCCAATCAAGGCTCAAAAAATGAGCAGCGGTTAGATGTGTCCTAGGGTTGAGGCCTAGCAGAAGCCTAACCAGTTTATTTTGGGCTGTCTGGAGTCTTGTTTTATGGGCCTTTGTGGTTCTATAGTACCATGATGTTACGGCATAGTCGAAGTGACATTGAATGAGAGCTCCTGATAGGGTCCTCAGTGTGTTTTTACTGACAAGTGAGGATATCCTGTACAAGAATCTAGTTCTATGGTTCACTTTTTTGATTACTTTTGCTGCCATTTTATCTCCGGAAAGATTTGCCTCTAAGATGGAGCCCAGGTATGTAATATCCTCTTTTCTTGTGATATTAATGTTACCCACTTTTATTTTAAAATTTTCAGCCTTTCTGAGTTTAGATGGGGATCCGTATAGGATGGTTTCAGTTTTACCTAGGTGTATTGATAGTTTATTGTCAGCTAGCCAGATGCAGATTCTACTCAGTTCAGTGCTTAGCGCTTTTTCCACCTGCAATATGTCCCTGTCAGAGACCAGCAGAGCCGAGTCATCCGCGAACAGGAACAAATTGCAATCACATGCTGATGACATGTCATTCACATATATTAGGAACAGTAAAGGTCCCAATATGCTTCCTTGTGGAACGCCGCAGGTCACTGGGAGGGGGGGGGACAGTGTTCCGTTCACACTAACCACCTGTTCCCTCCCCTCTAAGTAGGATTGCATCCAGCTCACCGATGTTCTATCGAACCCAATTGCTTTCAGTTTATCTAACAATATGTGGTGATCTACTGTGTCGAAGGCCTTCTGGAGGTCCAGCATGACCATGCCGCAGTACTTGCCCGAGTCCACCTCATGGTTGATGTGGTCGTTCAAATAGAGAAGGCATGTGTCAGTGGAATGGGATGTTCTGAATCCTGATTGAAATTCATACATCAGATTTTTTTCGGTAAGGTACCTATCAACCTGTTCATAAACTATTTTTTCCATAAGTTTCGAGATGGAATTAAGAATAGAAACAGGTCGGTAGTTGCCTGGGTCTAATTTGCTTCCTTTTTTATACAGTGGGGTTACCCTTGCTATTTTAAAGTCAAGGGGGACGTGTCCCTGTTTGATGGAGAGGTTTATTATGTGGGTGATGATTGGGGTAATGGAGGCAGCTGAGTCTTTTAGAAATCTGGCTGGAATATTGTCATGGCCCGTGGCCTTTTCTGAGTGTAGAGCGCAATTGTGTAATTGTGCTGTTTGTTTTAACTGTTGAAACTTGATGTTTTAAGCTGCTGTCTTGGCCAGGCTTCCCTTGAAAAAGAGATCATTGTGTCTCAATGGGACCGACCCTGGTTAAATAAAGGCAAAATAAAAATAAAAACTAGTATCTAGTATCTCTGATGAACATCCTATCTATGTGGAGCATAATGTCCTGTTTATTTTTAAGCACGCACTCTATGCACAATGCAGCACAGGTTTGATGAGGCACAGATGATATGAAGCCCAGTTATTTTATGAGGCATGGGGATATGTATCGGAGGCACACATAGTCAGTATGTTACTGTCATTAAGATATCAGCGATCCCAGCGAGATGCTCAGACTTTATTAGATTTGCTCTATGGTTGTCAGGGGAAATTTCAAACAAAAACCTGAGAGGTCCCAGCTTTCTCAAGAAGAGATATTTTCTTTGGTCTGTCCTAAAGAGATCCTGTTCAGGGAAAAGCCCTATAAAATCCTCTCAGAGGACACTCCAGCAACAACATCAAAATCGGGCCAGGCACGCCAAGCAAGAGCTCCAAAAAGAGATTAAAATGAACATACACAAGCATATGAGCACATGCGCATACACGCACGTACACACACACACACACACACACATGCGCGGACACACACACACACACACACACACACACACAGCAATTCAATTGCAATTGAGACCCAGCAATTCATTTTTGTCCTCTGTGGGGGACATGAGTCTGAGCATCATTTATTCATCTAGTTGAGTCCTATTGTCCTGCACAGAGCACATCATGGGCTTTCTAATGATGTCACAGTTGTGTGGGTGTGGCTAACAGAGCACATTACCTTTTTTTCAAAATGGCTTGTAATCCCATGTGTTCCATATTTTATGGCACCAAGGGAGGTAAGTGATCATTATTTTGCAGATATTATATTCCCTCTGCTAATAATCAAATTGTTCCTTCAATATGAGAGTCTTAGCTTGAATTTAGCAAGATTTCAGAAATACACAACTTTTATTCAATGTCCTGTGTAGGGGACAACGGGACTTACTACCTCCCGTTTTTAACCAATTTCCAGTCACAGTTCTAGCCACTTCAATGAGGTCGAGACAGATTCTTCAAGATTATGCAGTCCAACAAAGTCACAAATGATCTTGATGTCTCTGATGAGAAAAATAATTATGCCCTTTGGAAGGTGAAACCTCTCTTAAACCGAGTGCAATAATGTTCATAAAATGAAAATTATTTAACAGAAATCCACATGAAAATGAATGCAATCATTACATTACATCATTATATGATGTGATCAAATCAAGACCCAATGTCCACTACAAGGGACATAATATATTTTTTTTTTTTTTAAAGAAATAATAAATAAAAAATATTAGAAAAATGTTGCTGCAACATGTTTCTTTCAACCCCAATACTTAAATTATATATTTTTTTAAAATCTGAATGTCAAAACCTTTTTTTTTCTGGGTCTCAGGAAACACTACAGTAATTAAACCAAAATGATTAATAGGCTACACAAAAATATGCAACATGTTCAATGTACGGTATCTTAGTATGGATACAACAAAATAGTACTTAGACGCCATTGGGTCCCAGATATCAGAATTGTAAAGCAACTTTCACATGGCTGTGGTGAGTCTTAACTGTACGTTTGTTCTGAATGCATACATCTCCCTCTTCTGGCCAGAGTAGCATATTGCGCTCTATTGGTGCCTTGGCAGAATAGAATGTCTTTCCTGGATTTCTCTCATCTTCACTCTTTGGCCCCTACGGAGCCCCCCTGGGGTCACATGGTAGAAAAAAATGATTTGATGTGTGAATCCGTTCCCTCTATTTAGTAAATCTGTTCCCTCGGTTTAGTAATCCGTTCCCTCGGTTTAGTAATTTGTTCCCTCGGTTTAGTAATTTGTTAGGGTTAGGGTTAGGGTTAGTCCCTACGAGCCAGAACGATCGCAAGGATTCTAAACCTAACCCTAACCCTAATCCTTGCGATCGTTCTGGTTCGTAGGGCCTAACCCTAACGAATTACTAAACCGAGGGAACGAATTACTAAACAGAGGGAACGGATTACTAAACCGAGGGAACAAATTACTAAACCGAGGGAACGGATTCACACATCAAATATTTTTTTCTACCATGTGACCCCAGGGGGGTTCCGTAGGCCCCTTCTCAAAATGTATGATATTTGCAACCTGAGAAATACAGTATGTACTTCCCATCACAATTAATATGGTTACCACTTGAGATGTGGCTGCTTAGGCAATGGAGGATTATCTTCCTAAATAACATTTAGAATTTATAAAACTTTATTTATTGTATTACAAATATTACATATATTATTATATTATTGTACTAATTTCAGGGGATAGCCATGGCCTTACTTTCCACCTTCACCCCCTCCAATGTCCCTATTAAGGGGAAGCAGAAATCACAAATAAAAACAACCAACAAGCACCGACAACAGGAATGGTCAGTTGTGCAAAACGAAAAAGACAACAAAAAATATATAATATAAACAGACAAGAAAAGCACACCAGAAATCAACCTTTCCCCAGAACCAGCATCAGTTCCTGCACAAGCCCCGGCCAGCAGCACCAACACTAGCACCAGCACAAGGACCAGGAGAGGAGCAACACCCCGCCCCAACAGGGAAGTTCACTACACCTACCCTCACTCAGACATACCAACCACATTAACCCCTTGCCTACCCCGCCAGAACATGTGTTGAACATATGTTTAAACCTTCTCTTACATACATTTTAAGACATCGTTGGTCACAACAAAGTTTAAGAAATAGTATAAGAGGTCAGACAGACATCTATTCACAGGATCAATTGCTGTGATTCACATTCCTTCAGTGACCTGCGAGATTCAAGGATACCAATGGTAATGAGATCACAACTCCAACTTACTTTCAGTTATTGCCCTGGTTTGTTCAATACATTTACATATACTGTACATTTTTGGCATTTAGCAGACGCCTTATTCCAAAGCGACTTACAATCGATACATTAGACTAAGCAAGTAAATCATCAATTCACCAGTCGTAGCAGGAAGAGTAATCTAGCTCAGGCCAGGGGCCATTGGCAGTTGTCGATTTTTTTTTCTTTCCTTATTTTTGTAGTATGTAGGGTTTCAGAGAGCCAGGGAGTGCGTGGAGAGGATCCTGCTGGCTTCAGGGTTGGTGGACAGAGGACGTCGAAGGATGAGGTGAGAGCGGACAGGAGGGTTGGGGATGCTGAATCAGTGGATAGAAGGGAGAAGGATTCAACAGAGGGTAGGGAGGATAAGACAGAGGAAGAGAGGGTGGTGGGGGACAGGGTACGTAGGTTGCGACAAGAGGGTACAAGGTGGTTAGAGACTGAAAGGGGAGAGGTGGATTTTAGGGGGTGGGAGAAGGATACAAAGTGGTGATCAGAAACTGGAAAGGGGGTAACAGTAAGGTTGGAGGTGTGGGAGGATCTGGTGAAGACAAGGTTGAGCTGATTGCCTGCCTTATGAGTCAGAGGAGAGCGGGACAGGGTAAGGTCGAAGGAGAGGAGATGGTCAAGTACTCCAGATGAGAGAAGTTTCTCTGACTGGATGTTGAAGTCACTCAGTAGTGTGAGTGGAGTGCCATCATCAGGGAAGGAGCTGAGAAGGACATCCATCTTGTCTAGGAAGTGACCGAGTTGACCTGGGGGGCGGCGATAGATGACAATGTGAAGTTTGACAGGGGTGGAGACAGAAACAGCACGGAATTCGAAGGAGGGTATTGACAGGTGTGACAGGGGAAGGACAGTATGTGACCACTTAGGCGAGATGAGGAGTCCTGTGCCTCCCCCTCGACCAGAGGATATAGGGGAATGAGAAAAGCAGTAGGCATCAGAGAGGGCTGCTGGTGTAGCTGTGTTTTCAGGTGAGATCCATGTCTCAATGGGAGCGAGGAAGTTGAGGGATATGAACGAAGCATAAGCTGAGATAGTCTCAGCTTTCCGGACCGCTGACTGGCAGTTCCAAAGACCTCCCACGGCAATGAAGTCATGGTCAATTGAAGAAGGTGGATAGATCAGATTGGAAGGGTTGCGAGAGGGGGTGTAGCGTCTATGTGTCCTCCTGAGTGTCAGAAGAACAGGAATAGGGAGAAAGCACATTGTGATATTAGTCAGTAGAGGGGTAGAGGATTAATGGACAAACAGAAGTTGAATTTGCCAAGTGCACTTAAAGTAGACAAATATGACAAGAGAACAAACAAAATGGAAGAGAAGAGAAGATACTTAGTATTCTTAGTGCCCTGGCCTTCCTCTCAGGCCTTCCTCGATGGATTCCCACAGATACCGGTACTCCCTTGTCTTGTTGTCAGGAGTCTTGACTCCCATAGATAGACTCCCTTGTCTTGTTGTCAGGAGTCTTTAGCCCCTTTTCCACTATCGTGCCAGCCCGGGCCAGCCCGGGCTGGCCTGCTTCTTTGGCGCTTTTCCATTTGTCGGCCCGGGTCGGGTCGGCTCGGTTCGGCTCGCTTCTTTAGCTACCCTTCCATACCAGGGTCTAAATTTAGACCCGGAACCTTTTTGCCAGGCTGCATGTGACGTGTGACGCTGCACACCGTTGATTGGTCAATGGAAATCGTCATCCCATGTTCATAGATTTCTTCGCTAACCGCCATCTTGAAATACCACATTCGCTCTTGGAAAATGTCACTACAGTTTCTGTAATAGCTTATTAATAAAGATTCAAAAAATTATTCTGACCATCGTATTATCTTAGTTTAATGTCATTTCAATGCATCATAGAACTTTTATTTACAACAAGCATAACACAAAAATCGCTATTATGCACCGTCTTTGCCCGTGAATAACACCGGCTGTGAATGTGGTAGAAACACAATGAATGAATGAATGAATGAATGAATGAATGGACTTTATTGTCATTGCTACAGTACAGGTACCAAACAACGAAATTAAGGAGGGGTGGCTCCCCTGGTGTTAGGAAAGGGGAAAAAAAACACTTTTAGAAAAAGAATAAAATCACAAGAAGGTAAGGAGCTGGTTTACATAAATAAAGGCTATGTACACAATCCACTGTACTATACTGCACAGATAGTCAACTAGGGTTGTCATATTGCACAAAAGTATTTTTTCACGTTATTTAAAGTGTCACAGTTTGCAGGCTTGAAATGTACATGTTTGTGCCTCAGCACTAGCTGCCATACAATCCGTCCAGACTGTCCTGGGCCCAGAACTTAGGCCTTTGCTGTGTTCAGGGCCTTGACGGCCCTGTGGTAGAAGCAGTTCTTCAGTCTGTTTGTCTTAGCGGCCGGGGTCCTGTACCTCCTTTTCGAGGGCAGCCTGATAAAGTGTACGTGCCCAGGGTGGGTCGGGTCCCTGGAGATCTTGGAGGCCTTCCTGAGACAGCGTGTGTTGTACAGCTCTTCCAGAGAGGGGAGGGGGGCGCCGGTGATCTTCTGTGCTGTTCTCACGACTCTCTGTAGCGCGTTTCTCTCCGCTGTTGTGCAGCTGTAGAACCAGTTGCAGATGCCGTAGGTGAGGATGCTCTCCACTGCGCCGCGGTAGAAGGCCACCAGTATCTCCTGCTTGTTATGTTCTTTCCTGAGGCATCTCAGGGTGTATAGCCGCTGTTGTGCCCTCTTGATGGTGCCTTTTGTGTTGTCCTTCCAGGCCAGGTCATCCCGCATGTGATGTCCCAGGAATCGGAGGGTTGAGACTCTCTCCACGCTCTCTCCGTCGATGAGCAGGGGCTGGATCTCGGACTTTTTCCTCCTGAAGTCTACGATGAATTCCTGGGTCTTTGACTTGTTTAGCAGCAGGTTGTTAACCTTGCACAGCTTGCTCAGTTTCTCTACCTCATCCCTGTACGCCGCCTCGTCCCCCCCCGAGATACATCCCACCACGGTGGTGTCGTCTGCAAACTTTACGATGTAGTTGCTGGGGTGGACGGGGGTGAAGTCGTGGGTGTAGAGGTTGTAGAGGATGGGGCTTAGCACGCAGCCCTGGGGGGACCCAGTGCTGAGGCTGAGGGCTGTGGAGGTGTGGGGGCCCACCCGCACCCTCTGGGGGCGGTCGGTCAGGAAGTCCTTGATCCACGCACATATAGAGTGTGATAGACCCAGGTCTAGTAGTTTGGTCACTAGCCTGTCTGGAAGGATGGTGTTGAAGGCGGAGCTGAAGTCCACGAAGAGCAGTCTCGCGTAGCTGTTTCCCCTCTCCAGGTGGGATAGAGTGGCGTGGAGAGTCGTCGCTATGGCGTCCTCTGTGGACCTGTGGGCTCTGTAGGCGAACTGGTATGGATCCAGGTTGGGCGGGAGGCGTGTGAGTATGTGGGCCCGGACTAGTTTCTCGAAGCACTTCATGATGATTGGTGTGAGTGCCACCGGGCGGTAGTCGTTTAGGCAGCTCACCGTGCTTTTCTTCGGGACTGGGATGATAGTTGAGGTTTTCAGGCAGGGTGGGACGGTGGCCTGGGACAGGGACTGGTTAAAGATGTTGGTGAAAACCCCGGCCAGCTGGTCGGCGCAGTCTCTCAGCACCCGTCCCAGGACGCCATCCGGCCCCGAGGCTTTCCTGGGGTCCACCGCCTTCAGTACGCGTCTCACCTCATGCTCTGTGAGGGTAAGGCTGCTGAGAGCTGGAGAGAGTGGTGTTTGTGTTGCGGTTACCTCCGTTCGCCCCTCGTCGACCGGGCGTAGAAGGTGTTCAGCTTTCCCACCAGCAGGGGGTCGTCCTCTGCGGCTGTGAGCCTGTTGGCTCTGAAGTTTGTCATCTGCTGAACCCCCTGCCACATCCGCCTGGAGTCGTTGCTCAGGAGGCATTCCTCAATCTTCTCTCTGTGCTCTGCCTTGGCCGCTTTGATGCCGCGCTTTAGGTTGGCCCTGGTGGAGCTGTACAGCGGTGTGCTCTTCCCTGCGAAGAAGGCGTTGTCCCAATACTCCTTTGCTAACTTCACCATCGGTCTACGGTCATTTTGAGCCCTTAAACACCGCGCTGACACCCCGAGAAGTTATGCTTTTAACCGTAAACTCAATGAACCGGGAGTTCACCCGGCCTCTGCTGCTCGCAGCACCGCTTGCTGCTGGTTGAAAGTCCCGTTGACAGCGGGGGCAGAGAAACGTTTTAACAGGGAATTCACTCCGTGCTGTCGACGGTGATAGGAGTGTAGGATCGACACCATTTAAATGGTTTTGGATTCCCTGTCCTCTCCCCTATCCGGACACGTTTGAATTGTTATCCTAACCCACGGTAATCCAAAGTTATTAACCCGCAAAGCACCGCTTGCTGCTGGATGAAACTCGTGTTGACAGCGGGGGCAGAGAAAAGTTTTACCAGGGAATTCGCTCCGCGCTGTCGACGGTGATAGGAGTGTAGGATCGACACCATTCAAATGGTTTTGGATTCCCTGTCCTCTCCTCTATCCGGACACGTTTGAATTGTTATCCTAACCCACGGTAATCCAAAGTTATTAACCCGCAAAGCACCGCTTGCTGCTGGATGAAACTCGTGTTGACAGCGGGGCAGAGAAAAGTTTTACCAGGGAATTCGCTCCGCGCTGTCGACGGTGATAGGAGTGTAGGATCGACACCATTCAAATGGTTTTGGATTCCCTGTCCTCTCCTCTATCCGGACACGTTTGAATTGTTATCCTAACCCACGGTAATCCAAAGTTATTAACCCGCAAAGCACCGCTTGCTGCTGGATGAAACTCGTGTTGACAGCGGGGGCAGAGAAACGTTTTACCAGGGAATTCGCTCCGCGCTGTCGACGGTGATAGGAGTGTAGGATCGACACCATTCAAATGGTTTTGGATTCCCTGTCCTCTCCTCTATCCGGACACATTTGAATTGTTATCCTAACCCACGGTAATCCAAAGTTATTAACCCGCAAAGCACCGCTTGCTGCTGGATGAAACTCGTGTTGACAGCGGGGGCAGAGAAAAGTTTTACCAGGTAATTCGCTCCGCGCTGTCGACGGTGATAGGAGTGTAGGATCGACACCATTCAAATGGTTTTGGATTCCCTGTCCTCTCCTCTATCCGGACACGTTTGAATTGTTATCCTAACCCACGGTAATCCAAAGTTATTAACCCGCAAAGCACCGCTTGCTGCTGGATGAAACTCGTGTTGGCTGTCGACGGTGATAGGAGTGTAGGATCGATACCATTCAAATGGTTTTGGATTCCCTGTCCTCTCCCCTATCCGGACACGTTTGAATTGTTATCCTAACCAACGGTAAACCGAAGTTATTAACCCGCAAAGGGCACCGTGTTTGGCCATGAATAACACGGCACACAATGATACTACAGTTCATAAAGCAGACAAGTGAAGGCAGTGGTTTTAAGGGTTCAAAAAACATGACTTTATTATGTGTACATAGCTTCCTCTCTCTCTTTCTCTTTCTCTCCAAAAAAATCACGGTTAGTAATATACCACATGCCGAGGAAAAAGTATACGATAGCTTCAAGTTCCTCCATGTCGCTGTTGTTGTGGCTGTGTTGTGTCTCGTGAAAATATACGTCACCACCATGGCGCGCTGTTATGATGCGTAACTCCGCCTACTATCGCCTACTCCTCCTACTAGTTCCTGGTCTGTTGTGTATAGTGGAAAACCAGAACTGTTCAAAAGCGGGCCGAAGCGACCCGACCCGAAGCGTGCCGACCCGAACCGGGCCGCTGATGGAAAAGCGCCATAAGTTTAAATGAGGCTTGTTAAGCCTCATTATGTAATAACTGCACATTATGTAATAAAATCCCAACATTTAATAAAAAAAGTCACTTTCAATATGTAATAACACCGCATTATGTAATAACCTGCACATTATGTAATAAATTGGCTGAATGCAAAATGTAATAACATTTGCCTTATTATGTAATAAATGTATTACATATTGTGCAGGTTATTACAAAATGCGGCGGTTGCACTTTTTTGTAACACAATTGAAAAAATGGAAATGTAATAAATATATTTGACCATGAAAAGCATTTTAATTCTCCAACATAAAAAAAAAAATCCAGAATTGCATGTTGTGTTGAAACTAAATAGTATTTCTATCGACCACTTATATGCTGATTTGGTTGCTTTCTTCTCAAGTTATGAAGCCCCCAATGGCAATTTGCTTATTTAGGAGACATTCTGAAGACCCGATAACTCATTCCTTCAGGGGATCATATTATTGTGATAAAAATGCCTTGTCTGGCAATTAACATTATGCAACTTTTCAAAGCATTTAAACATACTGAGTGCGCTGCGGTGCTTGTTACTCTCACGACTCCGACTCACGACTACCGAATTTGTGATCTGAGACTGTGACGAGACGATAACGCTGGCAGGGTGTTTACGTATCGTTTTTGGAGTCGTATGGTCGGCGATTGGGTGCGAGAGTCAATCAGCGACCCGTCTCGTAGTTGACATGCATCCTTTCTTGTCCGCCTCGGGAAGTAATGTCAACGTTTAAACATCCATAAAGTGCAGTTATAGAAAACAAAACACAAAAGAAAAGAAAACAAGTTTTTCTGCACTCTGTTTAACATCTACTTGTTCTGCGTTCATGAGCAAATTCAATTGCTGACTTTTTTAGGTTTTCCTTCATAGAAAACCTTTGGTAGGCTTTAGGCCCAACCAGGCCCATCACTATGGTGCTGGTGCCCCCACAACTGGCGGCCAGATATAAAAAAAAAATATATATATTATTATTAATCTTCTATATTTTATGTTAAATTAAGACATAAAAATTGAGAAACAATAATGTGTTTTTCATTTTGTTGGAAGGGATTCTAGTGACAACCAATCATTTGAAAAGAAGTTGAAATATTGCACGTTACTGCATGCTGCTGCTACCGCCATTTCAGCTGTGTGAGCCGACTCAGTCGAGCAAAGTCAGTGCTTTTTGTAGTAACGTTAGGCCTGCCTAGATGGATATACGAAAGTGGATTAAATCCTCGAAAGGTGCAGCTGCACCCAACCCCAATGGACAGAGAGATAGCACCAGCAGTAGCGACTGTGGGCCTGACACTAGTAGCACCCCGACTGCTACTACTAGCAACGTGACCCTTGCTGCTAATGTTAGCCCCCCGACTATTACTAGCACTAACGTGAGTTTAGCTACTAGCCCACCGACGAATGTTAGGGCTAGCCTTGCTAGCCCCCCGACGACTACTGTTCCTGTTGGATTAGAGGTGGAGCCGTATGACCTTGGAATGTGTTGTGTACCTACTGTGGTTAGTAGGCTACTCAAATAAACACGGAGAAACGGACTGTAGTTTACTAGCTTCTTTACTTGGAGTAATGACCATGTTACATTGCATGTCACGTCCTACATAGGAATGCTGGGAGGTACGTCCAACAGGTACGTAATAACGTAGTGACGTAACGTACTCAGGCCAGGTAGAATAAACAATGCTAGAGCAATAGATGCAAACCCAAACTCCTCCCCTCCTAGATAACAACAACATTAAACACCATAGCATTTACTAGGTTGAACATAACTAACAATACCCTTGCTTTAAACGGATAATTAAACACACTAGTGTCTTATTCAGAGAGATAGTTTGTCTGGAGGTCTGTGGGTGCGTGTTGGATAACGTCTCTCCTCCGGGGGTGTGACCCCCGGGCTCGCACCACCAGCAGGGAGACCCAGGCGTGGGGTCAGGGGCCGACCAGGTCTAGGCAGACACCCCGTTTCACGGTCGGAGGTCGGCAGGCCCAGGCTCTCCTGAGCAGTGTTGGAGGTAGGCAGGCTCAGGCTCTCCTGAGCAGCGGTGATACGTGCAGCAGGATCCACCACCTCTTCTGCAGTGCGTACCTCTGACCTCCGTAGTTGGTCAAGGTGGCGTCGCCAGACAGTGTCAGGAGCTACTTCTACAGTGTAGGACAAGGGCCCTTGTCTTTCTTTGATTATGCCGGGCACCCACTGAGTGCGCTGCGGTGCTTGTTACTCTCACGACTCCGACTCACGACTACCGAATTTGTGATCTGAGACTGTGACGAGACGATAACGCTGGCAGGGTGTTTACGTATCGTTTTTGGAGTCGTATGGTCGGCGATTGGGTGCGAGAGTCAATCAGCGACCCGTCTCGTAGTTGACATGCATCCTTTCTTGTCCGCCTCGGGAAGTAATGTCAACGTTTAAACATCCATAAAGTGCAGTTATAGAAAACAAAACACAAAAGAAAAGAAAACAAGTTTTTCTGCACTCTGTTTAACATCTACTTGTTCTGCGTTCATGAGCAAATTCAATTGCTGACTTTTTTAGGTTTTCCTTCATAGAAAACCTTTGGTAGGCTTTAGGCCCAACCAGGCCCATCACTATGGTGCTGGTGCCCCCACAACTGGCGGCCAGATATAAAAAAAAAATATATATATTATTATTAATCTTCTATATTTTATGTTAAATTAAGACATAAAAATTGAGAAACAATAATGTGTTTTTCATTTTGTTGGAAGGGATTCTAGTGACAACCAATCATTTGAAAAGAAGTTGAAATATTGCACGTTACTGCATGCTGCTGCTACCGCCATTTCAGCTGTGTGAGCCGACTCAGTCGAGCAAAGTCAGTGCTTTTTGTAGTAACGTTAGGCCTGCCTAGATGGATATACGAAAGTGGATTAAATCCTCGAAAGGTGCAGCTGCACCCAACCCCAATGGACAGAGAGATAGCACCAGCAGTAGCGACTGTGGGCCTGACACTAGTAGCACCCCGACTGCTACTACTAGCAACGTGACCCTTGCTGCTAATGTTAGCCCCCCGACTATTACTAGCACTAACGTGAGTTTAGCTACTAGCCCACCGACGAATGTTAGGGCTAGCCTTGCTAGCCCCCCGACGACTACTGTTCCTGTTGGATTAGAGGTGGAGCCGTATGACCTTGGAATGTGTTGTGTACCTACTGTGGTTAGTAGGCTACTCAAATAAACACGGAGAAACGGACTGTAGTTTACTAGCTTCTTTACTTGGAGTAATGACCATGTTACATTGCATGTCACGTCCTACATAGGAATGCTGGGAGGTACGTCCAACAGGTACGTAATAACGTAGTGACGTAACGTACTCAGGCCAGGTAGAATAAACAATGCTAGAGCAATAGATGCAAACCCAAACTCCTCCCCTCCTAGATAACAACAACATTAAACACCATAGCATTTACTAGGTTGAACATAACTAACAATACCCTTGCTTTAAACGGATAATTAAACACACTAGTGTCTTATTCAGAGAGATAGTTTGTCTGGAGGTCTGTGGGTGCGTGTTGGATAACGTCTCTCCTCCGGGGGTGTGACCCCCGGGCTCGCACCACCAGCAGGGAGACCCAGGCGTGGGGTCAGGGGCCGACCAGGTCTAGGCAGACACCCCGTTTCACGGTCGGAGGTCGGCAGGCCCAGGCTCTCCTGAGCAGTGTTGGAGGTAGGCAGGCTCAGGCTCTCCTGAGCAGCGGTGATACGTGCAGCAGGATCCACCACCTCTTCTGCAGTGCGTACCTCTGACCTCCGTAGTTGGTCAAGGTGGCGTCGCCAGACAGTGTCAGGAGCTACTTCTACAGTGTAGGACAAGGGCCCTTGTCTTTCTTTGATTATGCCGGGCACCCACTTGTGTTCTCCACGGTAATCCCTGGCCAGCACAGTCTGTCCAATCTCTAGTTGACGTGTTTCCCTGTCGTGCGCCCTTAGACCCTGTCTGATCTGCCGATCCATTACAGTCCGCCGCAGATTTGGCTTAAGCAAGTCCAGTCTTGAGCGTAACCCACGTCCCAGGAACAGCATGGCGGGTGTCCGGTTGGTAGTAGCGTGAGTGGCGTTACGGTAGGCAAACAGGACATTGGCCAGCTTCTGACGTAGAGAGAGAGAGGCATCTGCCATAGCTCGCAGACCTTGTTTTAGGGTTTGTACGAACCTCTCGGCGAGCCCGTTGGTAGCCAGATGATAGGGGGCTGATGTTATGTGGCGAATTCCATTGAGCTTCAGGAACATCTGGAATTCATTAGCCGTGAATTGAGGACCATTGTCACTCACCAACTGTTCGGGGATACCAGTTCTTGCAAAGAGGCTTCTCAACACGTCGATCGTGTGGGCTGTTGTCGTGGAGCTCATGGTGAACACTTCTGGCCACTTTGAACATGCATCGACCACCACTAGGAATGTTGTCCCCATGAATGGACCGGCGAAATCAATGTGGATACGTTGCCATGGCGATGCAGGCCATTCCCAGGCATGGAGAGGTGCAACTGTCGGCTCATTCTGTACACGCTGGCAGCCAGAGCAATGCATGGCGAGCTGTTCTATCTGTTGGTCAATCCCCGGCCACCAGACGTAGCTCCTGGCGAGTGCTTTCATCTTCACCACTCCCAGATGGCCACTGTGTAGCTCTTCCAGCACCCTGGACCTGAGCTTGGTGGGGATGACGATCCTCATTCCCCACATAAGGCATCCAGAGTCAATGGTGAGCTCGTCCCTACGTCGGTAATAGGGAGTGAGGGGAGACCCTTCGTGGGTTGTCCAGCCAGTCTGCGTTGCTCTGTACACTTGTGAGAGAGTTGCATCTTTCCGGGTCTCTCTCTCAATCATTTCCGCCGTCACCGGGAGGCTTTCGAGTTGCATGAGTGTGAACATCTCCACCGGTTCCTTGTCCCCCTTTGTCGTTATTGCTGTGTCAAGTGGCAGCCGGGACAACCCGTCTGCGTTGGCGTGTTGCAGTGTTCTCTTGAATTCGATCTTGTACCGGTGCCCTCCTAGGAACAGGGCCCAGCGTTGCATCCGTGCTGCAGCTGTCACGGGAATCGCCTTCTGGGGGTTGAATATCGAGACCAGTGGTTGATGGTCAGTCACCAGGATGAACTCCCTGCCGTACAGGTACTGGTTAAACCGTTTTACGCCCCAGACCAGGCCCAACGCCTCCTTGTCTATTTGAGAGTAATTCTTCTCGGCCGGGGCCAGGGAGCGTGAGGCGAACGCTATTGGTCTTTCGGTCCCGTCCCGCATCACATGTGACATAACGGCTCCTATACCATACGGCGAAGCGTCGCATGCTAACTTCACAGGCAAGGAGGGGTCGTAGTGTGTGAGTACTGTCTCCGATGTCACAAGCTTCTTCACTTCCTGGAAGGCCTGTTCACATTCTGTGGTCCATTTCCATTTCCGTTCTGCCTGAAGTAGTTGGTTCAACGGGTAGAGCACCGTGGACAGGTTAGGCATGAACCGGTTGTAGTAGTTGATGAATCCGAGAAACGACCTCAGCTGCTGTACATCCTGTGGCTGAGGAGCCTCCATGACGGCCTCGATTTTCTCTTTGCATCTATGCAAGCCCTGTGCATCGATGGTGTGGCCACAGTATGTGATACATGATTTTAAAAACTCACACTTGTCACGTCTGGCCCGGAGTCCGTAGTCTTGAAGTCTCTGTAAGACCTTCTGGAGGTTCTCCAGGTGTTAGTTATCGTTGGCCCCCGTCACAATGATATCATCTAAGTAGTGTTGCATGATATACCGGTACCAACGATATACCGCGGTGCCAAAATGTCACGGTGCCTACTATACCATAAGCTTTATACAACGGTACTACCGTGGAATACTATACTACCGTGTTGAACACGGTACCAGCGGGGCAACTCATAACACTTTCGGCTGCGTTCGTCAATTCGCTCCGAGAGCGCCGGAGCGCACACTGGGTGCAACGTCACAGAGCGACCGATTCGTTTGATTGGACGAGCGTTCCGCGAGGCGTTCCGCGAGTGCGGGTCAGATTTCCAGAGCGAATTGACGAACGCAGCCTTTTTTCGCGACTACCCATCGCGTTAGCTTTGTCGGCTAACAGGTTAGCAACCTCAAACATTGTTCCTATGGTTCCTGCGAGCTCAGTGGGCATTAACTAGAAAATTAAAACCACTGAGTTTTCTTAAGTTGAGTTAAGTCTTGAGCTACAGTTTGGAAGTAGCCCTCTATTTTTTTGATATGCCAGTGTTTGCTTTTACGTTTCAAGTTCGTGAAAAAGACCCCACAGACGGACAGACATACAGACACAGAAAGACAGACAGACAGACAGACAGACACACACACAGACACACACACACACACACACACACACACACACACACACACACACACACACCTACTTTGCTATACTCTTGCAAAAGGCCAGTTGGTCTGTTTGATGTTTCAAACTACTTATTAATAAACATGTTATTCACAAAAATATCGGTTTCAGTACTTTTACTTACCTGTAGAGTTACAGTGTAATGCATTAAATGCATGTTATTCATGCACCACTCATTAAGTTATTGTAACTTGTATAAATACATTGCATGTTCATAAAAATAAAAAGTGTTACAAAAGTGCCGCGGTATCGCGATACTACTCAGTATCGTGATACTTGGGCTGGTATAGTATCGCAGGGTAAAATATTGGTATCGTGACAACACTACATCTAAGTAGCACTGTGTGCCTGGAATCCCTTGTAACACCTGATCCATGGCTCGCTGCCATATGGCCGGGGCAGAGGCCACTCCGAAGACCAGCCTGTTGTATCGGTACAGGCCTTTCAAAGTGTTTATCGTCAGGAACATCTTCGAGTCTTCTTCTATCTCCATCTGTAGATAGGCTTCAGCCAGGTCCACCTTGGTGAACCGTTTTCCACCGGCCAGGTTTGCGAAGATGTCCTCAATCCTGGGTAATGGATATTGTTCTGCTTGTAGCACAGGATTGATGGTGATCTTGAAGTCTCCACACAGCCTCACTGCCCCTGACTTCTTTGCTACTGGGACAACGGGTGTGGCCCATGGACTCCAGTCTACCTTGGACAGGATCCCATCAGCTTCCAGGCGGTCCAGCTCAGCTTCCACTTTCTGTCGTATGGCGTATGGAACTGGGCGTGCTTTGTGGAAACGTGGGTTGGCTCCGTCTTGGAGAACAATTTTTCCCTTGATGTGTTTTAACGTCCCGATGCCGTCTTGGAATACAGGTGCTGCGGCATCCAAGACTTTCTCCAGTTTCACCTCTGTGGACTTGTGAGTGGGGTTTGGCGCCACCTGCAGGCTCTTAATGGATTTCCAGTCCAGCTGCCGCTTCCTCAGCCAGTCTCGCCCCCACAACACTGGTCCTCCTCTTCTTACGACGTACAAGTCCAAAATGCATTGTTGACCATTGTGTTGTACATCCACAGGCAGTTCTCCGAGGGGCTTGATTTTCTCTCCAGTGTATGTTTTTAGGAGGATAGATGATGGGTTCAGCTTCTGGTCTCCAAAGTACTTCACAAAGTCAATGTGTGCCATCACTGACACTGCAGAGCCGGTATCCAGTTCCATTTGTACTCAGGGCCGCTTTAAGGGGGGGGCTAGTGTACCGATAGTGGCCTGTAGGGGCGCTATACCAGCTACTGCATGTTGAATGTACAACGTGAGGAATAAAGCTGAGCTTTGTGAATGGCGACCAAGTGTGTGTGTGCACATTGATACATGGTACCAGGAGTGGGGTGACACTAGCCTACAAAGATGAATAACATTCGGTCGCCGGACGAGTTGAAGTTAAGTGGAAATGTCCACGAGAACTGGAAAGCTTTCAAGCAAAGTTTTGAGCTGTACGTGTTGGCAATCGGTCTGGAAGAGGCGAAACATGAACGTCGAAGGGTAGCACTGCTTCTCACAGTGGCAGGCAGAGCCGCGAGGGACGTTTTCAACACGTTTCGGTTTCCTGAGGGCGATGACCAAAAGTATGCAGCAGTGCTAGCAAAGTTTGAGGAATATTGCACACCTAGGAAAAATGAGACGTACGAACGGTATGTTTTTCGCAACAGAGTACAGGCCGAGTCAGAATCCATTGAACAGTTTGTCACGGACTTGCGTCTGAAAAGCCAGTCGTGCAACTTTGGCACATTGTGTGACTCGCTAATAAGGGATCAGGTCGTCATCGGCGTTGTCGACAAGAAGGTGAGAATGCAACTGCTCAGAGAATCCAATTTGAGCCTGGAGAAGGCAGTACAAATCTGCCAGGCGTCAGAGAGCGCCAAGATGCAGCTCAAGTCATTCGAGCCCGAACCAGCATCGGTGGACGCGGTGCATGAGAGAGTGCATGAGAGGGCCGCTAGCAGGTGGAACAGCAAAGGAAAGTCCCGCGCGCCCAGGCCCACAAAGGACACAGACTGTGACAGATGCGGGGGCAGACATGCAGCGAATAACTGCCCGGCTTACGGTGTGGACTGTCGCAAATGCGGTAGGAAGAATCACTACGCCCGATGCTGCCTGTCAAAGAAAGTACAGGTGGTGCAACAAGGCAGCGACACGACCGACACAGACGAGGATGACGAGAAGTGGTTCGTGGGAACTGTGGAGAACGAGGACAATAAGGAGGAGTGGATAGCCAATCTGGAAATCAATGGAACGACAATTCCTCTGAAATTGGACACGGGGGCTCAGGTGAACATACTGACGATGAAAGACTTTAATAAACTGTACAAGAAGCCAAAAGTGCATGTGAAAAAGGTTAATCTGAGAACGTACAATGATGAACCGATTCCTACAAAAGGGGTATGTAGGGTCACACTGTCAAGGAAAGGGCACTCTGTTAATGCTATGTTTGTGTTGGTTGAGGGTGATAGACAGCCCATATTAGGTCTGAAATCCTGTGAGAGATTGGGCCTCATCAAAAGAGTGCATGTAATTGACAGGTCTGTAGTGACACCTAGTGGTGCAGCTGAGGAACAGCATGAGACTGTAGCTGACACAGAAAAAATAAGGAAGCAATATAGAGACGTCTTCGGTGGTATAGGATGCCTACCTGGGCAGTACAGAATCCAGTTAAAAGCAAATGCGGAACCTGTCATCCACCCGGCAAGGAAGGTGCCGGTGACCCTTAAAGCTAGGCTGAAAGCAGAACTACAAGCCCTTATAGAGAAGGGCATAGTGAGGAAAGTAGAGGAACCGACTGAGTGGGTCAGTTCTCTGGTGATAGTTGAGAAAAAGAATGGTGACTTGAGGCTCTGTATAGACCCAAAAGACCTGAATAAGTGGATCAAAAGAGAACACTACAAACTACCAACTAACTCAGACATAACTAATGCTATGGCAGGCGCGCGTTTCTTTTCTAAGTTAGACGCATCATCAGGGTTCTATCAGATCGTTCTAGACGAAGACAGCTCCAAACTGTGTACCTTTAACACACCATTTGGAAGGCATTGCTTTCTCCGCTTACCGTTTGGGATATGCTCAGCTCCAGAGGTGTTCCACAAAACAGTGCAGCAGCTGTTTGATGGTATGGAGGGTGTGGGTGTGTTTATTGACGACATAGTGGTCTGGGGCACAACAAAAGAAGAACACGACGAGAGGCTACGCGGGGTGCTAGAACAAGCACGTAAAGCAGGGCTTAAACTGAACAAGTCGAAATGTGAGTTTGGGGTGACCGAGGTTACTTACCTAGGTGACAAGTTGTCCGCGGAAGGGATACAGCCTGATCCAGAGAAAATAAGGGCAATAGTAGAGATGCCAGCGCCAAAAGATAAAACAGACCTGCAAAGAGCATTAGGGTTAGTCAACTACATGGGGAAGTTCATACCAAATCTGTCTGCAAGCTCAAAGGCCCTCCGTAGTCTACTGGAAAAGCAAAACGAATGGCAGTGGGAACACGAACATGCAAATGAGTGGGAGGTGTTAAAGGCCAACCTGATCAAAGAGCCGGTGTTAAAGTACTATGATGTTGACAAACCGGTCAAAGTCTCTACTGATGCATCCAAAGAGGGTCTCGGAGCGGTGCTGCTCCAACGACACGGCACAGAATGGTTTCCCGTCGCTTACGCATCCCGAACGATGTCATCTGCAGAGCGCAACTATGCGCAAATTGAGAAAGAGACATTAGGCGCGGTTTTCGGATGTGAAAAGTTCCATGAATATATCTACGGCAGGGAAATAATACTAGAGACTGATCACAAGCCGCTTATTGCCATTTCCAGAAAGCCACTTGGAGATGCACCGCCACGCATCCAGCGTCTCATGTTACGGCTACAGAAGTACCACATGACGCTCGAGTTCACTCCAGGAAAGTACTTAATAGTGGCAGACGCTCTCAGCAGAGCGAGTTTGAGTGACACGGGCCCGAGCAGCACCGAGCAGGAGGTGCAAATCCATGTGGACTGTGTGAAGGCCCAGCTGCCTGCATCAAATGAGAAATGGGCCCAGTTCGCGCAGGAAACAGCAAGCGACAGAGAGTTGCAGGAGGTCATAGCGGCCATCCTCTCACCAGGAGATGAGGCCAGGATACTGCCAAGTCCGTATCGTCACACTAGAGATGAACTGACAGTGATCGACGGGGTACTCCTTAAAGGTAACAAAATAGTAGTTCCCGGCTCCATGAGACCAGAGATGGCTAAGTTAGCACATGAGGGCCATTTGGGAATAGAGAAAAGCAAGAGGCGGGCTCGTGAGGTACTGTTTTGGCCATACATGAACAGAGATATTGAGACTGTAGTACAGCGATGTGGGATTTGCCAACAGCATAGATATATGCAGCCTAGAGAGCCGCTTCTGCCTCATAGCAAACCAACCGAGCCATGGGAAAAAGTAGGTGCAGACTTATTTCAGCTGAAAGGGAGAGACTATTTAATCATAGTGGACTACCATTCAAACTATCCAGAGTATGCGCTGTTGTCTGATACCACAGCAAAGCAAGTGATCGCTCATTCTAAGTCTATTTTCGCAAGGCACGGTATTCCAGTGACTTTAGTAAGTGATAATGGGCCGCAGTTTAGCTGCCAGGAGTTCGCAGAGTTCGGAAAACAGTATGGATTCAAGCATGTAACCTCAAGCCCACTGTACCCGCAGTCAAATGGTCTAGCGGAAAAGGGAGTGCAAATCGTGAAACGACTGCTAAGGAAAGCAGCGGAAGCGGGTGAGGACCCGTACCTGGCAGTCCTCAACTACAGAGCATCACCGCTGGAAGGTGGCCGCTCACCAGCAGAGTTGCTGATGAACAGGAGGCTCAAGACAAAGCTGCCGTCAGCAGAGCACCTGCTCCAGCGCGCTGACCACCGCACGCAGAGAGAGCACCGGGCCACACAGAGAGAGGACCGGTCCAAACGTGCCTATGACAAAAGAGCACGGGCCTTGGGACCTCTTGAACGAGAGGACCTAGTGAGAGTCAGATGCGAAGGAAGATGGGGACCGGTCGCACAGGTCCTTAAAGAGACTGCTCCAAGATCATACGAGGTACTTACCGAGAATGGCAATACAATCCGCAGGAACCGGAGACACCTGTTGAAGATTCCACGCCCAGAACCACAGCCTGCAGAGAATGGCAATGACAGGGAGACTCCGGGAGAGCAAATAGAAGGGGGGCATACTCAATCAGACACGGACAGCCCTCCTGTCGAGTCACCCTCCCCTGGGGTGGAGCGGGTTCAAAGGCCGAGTAGGTCCATTGTCAAACCTAGGAGACTTGTAGAGGAGTGCTAATAACACGCACAGAAAGGGTGGGTTTATTATTTTTATTTTATTTTTTATTGCGGACTTGGAGTTCTGTTCTCAGGGTCATTACTGTTTGTTCTGGATATTTGTGAATTGATGCTGTATGGTTCCATTACAGTTTGTTTTCATTGAAAAAAAAAAAAAAGGAAAGAGTTAAGAGAAGTGTAATAATTGTACTGTTTAGAGTACCGTTACATTGTTTATTTGTACAAGCTGGAGAGTACATCTTGAGAATTCTAGTACGTATGCTAAGCTATAGATATAGACTTGTAATATCTGTGAACTGTTATTCTCTGAGATCAACTTCATCTTAATCCTTAGAAAAAGGGAGATGTACCGATAGTGGCCTGTAGGGGCGCTATACCAGCTACTGCATGTTGAATGTACAACGTGAGGAATAAAGCTGAGCTTTGTGAATGGCGACCAAGTGTGTGTGTGCACATTGATACAGCTAGCTGGGGCGGTGGCACAGGGCCTCGCGCTTTGGAGGGCCTCGCGTGAGGCAGGGTAAAAAATAAAAAAAATATTTTTTTTTTTTTTTTTTTTTGGTACCCTGGCTGGCGAGGCCCTCCAAAGCAAGGGCAAGGGACCATATTATTATTTTTGCCTTTAATACATTTCTTAATGTTCACACATGTGATAATCATAGTCAATCATACATCTAAAATCTAGCATACCTGTAGGACAGGGAGATTCTTAGCAACAGAAAAAAGTAATTTCCCCCTATGACACCTTACGTGAAACGTGAAAATAATTTTTGGGCGCGCGTTGACACTTGTTGTGCATAGTGACTGCTTAGTGCAACGGACAAAATGCAGAGGGAACGAGACCGAGGAAGAAAATGTTAATCGGGTGCTGAAAAAAGAAATACAAATAAAAGAAAGGAAGGCTTCAGGGCCTCGCTTAGAGGTTCGTTCGAAACATTTCTAAAAACAAGTGAGGCTCCCGTTAGCACCGAAGAAGCTAACGTTACTGCTAGCACTAGCAATGCTAGTAGTAGCACGGCACAGCCCCCCCTGAGAGGCAAAGATGATGTCTCTGAGGTGGAGGAGGACAACTGCTACACCGGCAGCAGTGGGGCTGCCCAGCCCCAGGTGATGATGGTCAGGAGTGGCGAAGTAGAGGATACGGAGGCGGAAGATGGAGCTACTCAGAGCAGCAGCAGGGCTGAGAGTGATGGAACGCAAGACGAGCCTACGGTGTCAGATATGTCATGTATGATGATCCTGGTAAATTGGCCGGTACATAATATGGACTCTACAGTTACAGAAGTGATCATTAGAAGAGGTCCCCCAAAGATGAAACCTGGATTTAGTTATCCTAAAAATAATGAGAACAGGAACTTTAGTGAAACTTTATTTCTCCGAAAACTACCAAATGGGGAAAACATAGAAAGAAAGTGGCTTGTGTACTCTCAAAAACGGGACATGTCTTTTTGCTTTTGCTGTAAGCTTTTCAACATAAAGGATAGGCCTACATGGTGGTGAGTAACATCTCTATTCATGTCAATAATGGCTTGTGCGTATTTAATGTTGGGTATGATGACTGCTTTATCCTAAATCCTAATCCTTTACGAGTATAAAAGGTTTGAAATGAAACAAACATGGTTGTAAACTATCTAAATAAGTAGATATGCTATTGTCTATCAGCACAGCATGTGAGCGCATTTCTTGCAATATATCGGTGCGTGCGTGTCGCGCGGTTATAAGTAAGTAAGTTTTTTTTTTTTTTTTTTTTTTTTTATAACAGTAGCCTACATCATTATAAAAGGCCTCGCAAATCTGACTTCGCACAGGGCCTCGCATATCTCCCAAGCGGCCCTGTTTGTACTTGTTTGCCATTCACCTGTGGTGCAAGCCAGATAGCTTCCCTGCCGCCTCCTTTGACATGGTAAACATCCAAGCTATTGGTATGTTCACTCTCCTCGTCTGACTCGTCGTCTGCAGCCTCCTCCATGTTGTGCACTTTCCTGTTCTTTTGCGCACTCCACTGTGTCTTTTTTCCATTTTTGTTCACTCTTGATTTTCCCGAGCGACACACCCTCTGGATATGTCCAGTTTTGTTACATAGTCTGCAGACTTCGTCTTTAAACCTACACTGTGATGGGGAATGTGAGCCCCTCCCACACCTGTAACACAGTTCTTGCTCTCTTGTTTGTGTGACGGTTGCCATTTTGTTTACATTTACTGCCTTTACTCCTGTCTGCAGTTCAACAGCATCCCTGGCTGCTGTTTCCATTGAGACTGCGATTTCCACTGCCCTTTTGAACGTGAGGCCGGCCTCTGTTAGCAGTCTCTTCCGTATGGCCTCACCAAGAATGCCACATACCAAACGGTCTCTCAACGCATCATTCAGTCCATTTGCAAATTCCCAATGTTCAGTGAGTCTCTTCAGCTCAGCCACGTAACTGACTATGGATTCACCCTCATGTTGATTTCGTCAATGGAATCTGAAACGTTCAGCAATTAGTAGTGGTTTTGGGGATAAATGTTCTTTCATTACCTCCACCAGTTGCTGGAATGTTTTTACGGAAGGCTTTTCTGGGGCAGTTAAGCTGAGCAACAGGCCATATGATTTCCCCCCCATTGCACTCAGCAACACTGCAACATGTTTGTCATCCTCAATGTCATTTGCCTTGAAATACTGTGAAATGCGTTCAGTATATTCGACCCAGTCATCCGTCGCGCCGTCAAACGGGTCAATTGATCCAATTCTAGCCATCTTGCCACGCTGTATAACGGGACTTTCACTCTCACTACTCACGTCGGAGTCACTAGTCTCAGTTTGTTGTTCCCGCGAAACAAGTTCGGTCATATCAGAGACAGGGTTCACTTTCCAACCACCTCGTCGCCACTGTTGTGTACCTACTGTGGTTAGTACTCAAATAAACACGAAGAAACGGACTGTAGTTTACTAGCTTCTTTACTTGGAGTAATGACCACGTTACATTGCATGTCACGTCCTACATAGGAATGCTGGGAGGTACGTCCAACAGGTACGTAATAACGTAGTTATTACGCGTAATAACGTATAGTTACGCGTTGCACCACAAACAAGGGTTTAAACTCGTTTACAAACTATGCAGTAAAGATGTGGAACGCCCTTCCTATAATCTTAAAGGAGTGTAAAACACTGCCCACCTTCAAAACCACTCTCAAAAAACATTTACAGGAGGCTGCAATCCGTAACTGGACCCTCTAAAACAAAAATCAGTTTAAAAGACCTGAACTACCCACTGTACATACTTTGTGTTTTGTCCCCCGCCCCCACCTGTGGTGTATGTCCCCACCTGTCCTACCCGCTGCACATACCTTATGTTTTGTTGTATTGTTCTTCCCATGATGGATGTATGTTTATCTTGTAGATAGTAATAGTTATTTGTCTGTATTATCTTGTAGATAGTACTAGTTTTTCTGTCTGTCTTACATGTAACGATGAATTGAGAATCAAGGACCCCAATTGAAATAAGCCAGTGGCTTTCTTGGGTTTTTATCCTGTTAGTTGACCTTGTATGTAATATGTACTTTCATGTACCTACTTCTGCAAATCTTCTAATAAAGTTTTCAATCAATCAATCAAGTGACGTAACGTACTCAGGCCAGGTAGAATAAACAATGCTAGAGCAATAGATGCAAACCCAAATACTCTACAGAATGGACCAGCCTAAACAGGTTATTTTTAGCAAATATCCAGTCAGAATGTTTGGTGCAAAAAACGATCATTGGCCTCAAGCTGGAACAGGGACTGGCTTGAGTATTCTCTGAAAAAGGACGCCGCGTTTTGCTAAGCGTGCAGGAAATGTAGGGTAGTGCAGCGAATTCAGGGTAAGTTAATATCGTGTGTGTGTGTGTGTGTGTGTGTGTGTGTGTGTGTGTGTGTGTGTGTGTGTGTGTGTGTGTGTGTGTGTGTGTGTAGGCACCCGCCGTGGTGATGTTTTGCTAGTTGTATTCTCGTCAGCTTTTTCAATTGGAGAGATGGGCTGTTTGCATGGTTAGGCTATATTTAATGTGCTTTGTGTATAACGTGTTCAATGATGAGGATTGATGTATCTGGCTGATCCTATTTGCTGTAGATGGGTGGTTTAATGTGATGATCACACGATCGGTCGGTCATACTGTATACCTTTTGCAAGTTTACTGATTGCGTGCCAGTCTCGTAATTTTAGTTACGTAGGTTATTTAATTTAATTGTTGCTGTGTGCCGGGTTGGTGCCAATTATTGACCTGTGTGCATTGTAATGCACAACTTGGCTTCTCCATGCTATAAGGGTGGTTTAAAAAATAAAACACAGAAAATAGATGACAGGTTTGTAATAAACCAGCTTCGCCTGTGTTATGTTATTTGCTGCATTCTGATAATTTTAGGTCTAATCTTCATCAGTAGGCTACGTGTCCAATTTAGCCTCTGCCACCTCCTATGCATGTCAGTGTTGCATGACGAATACCATAGCATATTGGATTATCAAAAATAGTTAATAATAATTGTGCCCCCCCATGCAGTTCATTGGCCCACCGTCCTCCCCCTCTGTGGGGAGGAAATCAATGGCCATCGCGTCTTGCTGGGGTCTTCTGTGGGAGCGTCAAAGCAATTCTAAGGCTTGGCACACGACACACACAGAGTTCACATGTCACATAAACACTATAGGAGTATAAGCATTGTTGTCACTATAAACAATACAAGTGAAATCATTTTGAAGATGGGCATGTATTTGGTGTCCCTTTCAGTTGAGGTTCAAATCATTTGTAATTGCTACAATGTAGTGGTAATAATATACCTAACCAATACAATAGGCAACACTTTGATTCCACTTGGTGTCACAGATGTAATGACATGGAATGTACAATGTTGCTACATTCCAGGAATAATACAAATGCTTACATCCAGCTGGGGTCCTGTTCAGGTGTAGGGTGAAGTGTTACAGGCGGTATAGGTTTATTAGTAGGTTACTAGTAGGTTAGTTTGCAATTTAAATGTTTGTAAAAATGCTCATGTGTATTTCCACAAACCCAGGCTAAACCAATGTATGCAATCTCTGCAATGTGAGGATGCCTGTAGTGAATCTCCACTACCTAAGATCACCTGGCTCTAATCCTACCACTATTCTCGTTTGTAGTCTCGAGTGTACAGGGCTGGTTTGAAACTACCCTTCCAAGCACTCAGCCATTGGACACTGTCTCCCCCTTGAGGCTCCACATACTCATTCTAGTAGTTTCTAGTAGCTTCTGACTGACATGTGTTACGTTTCTCTAAAGGTTCTGTATGTATACCATAGTGTCGGGTCCAGGTGCGGTGTAAGTAAACAAAGACACGGAGATATAATAAAATAAAGACTCTCTTTACTGAGACGTATAGTTCGCAGGTACAAACATAAACTTTCAGACGGAACAACAAAAAGGGGAGCAGTAGGGCTCAGCACGTATGCAATAATAACTAAGGAACTGAGGTCAATAATAAAGTACACGGAAACTAAAGTTTGAGCAAAGGGCTCCAAAGGAGGTACAAGGTTTCAAACAAAGTCAAGGCTCAATCACGTTCCGAGTAACGGATACGTGAAGTGGTAATACGTACACAGGATACTGAAGCATTCCAAACGGGTTAACACAAGTGATCGACTGACAAGGGAACAGGGAAAAGGGACACACCTAAATAGCCACATACAAAGATACAACAGGTGACAGGTATTAGCAATTAGTTCCAATAAAGTCCAGCCACCAGTAGGTGGTGTCGGAGAGTCGGAGACTCCCCTGGTGACAGTGCCCCCCCCCGACGAGCGGCACCAGCCGATCACCCGGGTGCCTCGGGATGGAGCAGGCGAAAGTCAGAAATAAGACTAGGGTCCAATATGTCCCGCCGAGGCACCCAGGTACGCTCCTCCGGCCCATATCCCTCCCAGTCCACAAGAAACTGGACACCCCTACCCACCTTCCGGGAGTTGATGATCCTGTTGACCGTGTAGGCAGGTTGTCCATCAATGAGACGGGGCAGGGGGGCGGGGCGGGGTGGAGGGGCCATGGGGGAGAAAACAACGGGCTTGAGGAGTGATACATGGAAGGTGGGGTGAACTCGCATGGAGGGTGGGAGTAGCAGTCTGTAGGCCACGGCATTGACCCGCCGCACCACCTTAAACGGCCCCACGAAGCGAGGAGCCAACTTGCGTGACTCCACCCGGAGGGGGAGATCCCGGGTAGACAGCCAGACCCTCTGACCAGGACGGAAGACCGGGGCAGGACGGCGCCTGCGGTTGGCCTGGCGTTGGGACCTGTCCGAAGCCCGCACAAGCGCCGCCCTCACCCGCCTCCAGGTACGGCGACAGCGGCTGACATGGGCTTGGACCAATGGTACAGCTGCCTCCTCCTCCTGCTCAGGGAAAAGGGGGGGCTGATACCCGTACTGGCATTGGAAAGGGGAGAGGCCAGTGGAGGAGCAGAGGAGGGTGTTGTGGGCGTATTCAGCCCACGCCAGCCGCCGGTTCCATGTCGCCGGATTGCTGGAGACGTAGCACCTCAAGACCCCCTCCAGGTCCTGGTTGACGCGCTCCGTCTGCCCATTGGATTGGGGGTGGAACCCGGAGGACAGGCTGACGGAGGCGCCAAGGCTGGTGGCGAATGCCTTCCAGAACCTGGAGGCGAATTGAGGACCCCGGTCGGATACCATGTCCAGGGGTAGTCCGTGCACGCGGAAGACATGCTGAACCACTAGCTCCGCCGTCTCTTGGGCCGTGGGGAGTTTGGGGAGGGGGATGAAGTGCGCCGCCTTAGAGAACCGGTCTACCACCACGAGTATGGCGGTGAACCCATCAGATGGGGGTAGACCCGATATAAAATCGAGGGCTATGTGCGACCAGGGACGTTTGGGGATGGACAGGGGGTGTAGGAGTCCCGGCGGCCGTTGCCGGGAGGCTTTACTGCGCGCGCATAGGGCACAGGCTGCCACAAAGGCACGCGTGTCCCCCTCTGCTGTGGGCCACCAGAACCTCCTTCGTATGAAGTCCAATGTCCTGGTGGCCCCTGGGTGACTGGTGAGGGAGGAGGCGTGCGCCCACTGCAGCAGTCGTGCGCGCGCAGTCCTCGGAACGTAAAGCCTCCCCGGCGGACCCCCGCCCGGGTCAGGCTCCCGCCTCAGCGCTGTTCTCACTACCCTGTCGATTCCCCAGGACACGGGGGCGACGACCAGGCCAGTGGGGACGATCGAATCCGTACTCTCCACCAGGTCCACAGGATCGAACTGCCTCGACAGTGCATCGGGCTTGGTGTTTTTAGAGCCCGGTCGATAGGAGATCGTGCACTGGAACCTGGTGAAGAATAACGCCCACCTGGCCTGTCGGGAGTTGAGGCGCTTGGCCCCCTGGATATAGGCCAGGTTCTTGTGGTCCGTCCAAACCATAAAAGGGTGCACGGCCCCCTCCAACCAGTGCCTCCATTCCTCCAGCGCGAGTTTGATGGCAAGCAACTCGCGGTTCCCCACGTCGTAGTTGCACTCCGGCGCGGACAGCCTGCGAGAAAAAAAGGCACAGGGGTGAGTCTTACTGTCTTTAGTAACCCTTTGTGAGAGAACCGCCCCCACTGCAATGTCCGAAGCGTCCACCTCCACTACGAACGGTTGGGACGGGTCCGGGTGCACCAGGATGGGCGCTGAGGTGAAGCGCTGTTTTAATGCCGTGAAAGCGGTGTCCGCCTCCGGGGACCAAGAAAAGGGGCGTAGGCTAGTCTGGGTGAGGGCTGTCAACGGGGCCGCTAAGGCGCTAAACCCGCGAATGAACCTCCTATAAAAGTTTGCGAAACCCAAAAAGCGTTGTAAGTGCTTGAGAGAGGAGGGTCGTGGCCAGTCCAACACCGCACTGACCTTTCCGGGATCCATCAGTAAATTCCCCTTGTCCACCACGAAGCCCAGAAAGGAGACAGTGTCCACATGGAACTCGCACTTTTCTACTTTAACAAAAAGTTTGTGATGGAGAAGGCGTTCGAGCACCTGCCGCACATGTATTCGGTGTTGGGCTAGGTCCTTGGAAAAAATGTAAATGTCGTCGAGGTAGACGAACACCGAGTGGTCGAGGAGGTCTCGTAGGACATCATTAACAAGCGCTTGAAATACCGCTGGCGCGTTGGCAAGGCCGAACGGCATTACTAAGTACTCATAATGTCCTCTGGGGGTGTTAAAAGCTGTTTTCCACTCGTCCCCCTCCCGGATCCTCACTAAGTTATACGCGTTTCGTAAGTCCAGCTTAGTGAAGACCCGGGCCCCCTGCAAGGACTCAAAGGCCGTCGTCATCAACGGAAGGGGGTATCTGTTTTTCACCGTGACGTTGTTTAACCCCCTATAGTCAATGCACGGCCTCTGCCCCCCGTCCTTCTTGGCCACAAAGAAAAACCCTGGGCGGGGCCAGAGGCTGGTAACAATCTGGATGTATACACAGACACTGTTACATCATTTATCAGCCTTGGCGAGGAGGTGTGTGTCCCCCTCCGCTCCAGGAAGTCCTTCAACAACGACAAGCCCTGGTTTTCATCCCAACTCAGGCGTCTGAGGTCAGAGAAGGAGGTGGCTAGGCGCAGTGGGGACGTGGACCGGGTCAAGCAGGCCAAGTACAGGTTCGCCAAAGCGGTGAAGGAGGCGAAGCATCGCTTTTCGGAGAAGCTGCAGAAACAGCTCTCTGAGGGGGATTCCGCCTCCGTCTGGAAAGGCCTAAAGACCATCACCAACTACAAACCCAGGTCCCCGCTGATGTCCGACAACCTCCCCCTCGCTAACGAGCTGAACGAGTTCTATTGTAGGTTTGAGAAAGAGAGGTTCCCGCCCACCCCCGCCCTCTCCCTCCACACCCCCCGGCTACAACCACCACCCCTGTCCCCCAGGGGGGCCAATGTCCCTCCTGCTACCCCCACCCTCCCCCCTCCCCCCCCCCTCCCTCCCCCCTCCTCACCCGCCCCGCCCACCCCCACCCCCCTTTCCCCACCCCCTCTCTCTGTCACAGTGCGAGAGGTAAACAGACTGTTTAAGAGGCAGAATCCCCGGAAGGCAGCTGGTCCGGATTCCGTCTCTCCCTCTGTCTTGAAGCACTGCGCCGACCAGCTGGCCCCGGTGTTTACCCACATCTTCAACGCCTCGCTGGAGCTGTGTCACGTCCCAGCGTGCTTCAAGGCATCAACCATCATCCCCGTCCCCAAGAAGGCCAAGGTCACAGGCCTCAACGACTACAGACCCGTCGCTCTGACCTCCGTCGTCATGAAGGTCCTGGAGCGCCTTGTCCTGGCCTACCTGAAGCTCATCACGGATCCTGTGCTGGACCCCCTGCAGTTCGCGTACAGAGCCAATAGATCCACGGAGGACGCCGTGAACATGGCTCTGCACTACGTACTAGAACACCTTGACACTGCAGGCAACTACGCCAGGATCCTGTTCGTGGACTTCAGCTCGGCCTTCAACACGATCCTCCCACACATCCTGGAGCACCAGCTATCCCTGCTGCAGGTGCCGGTCTCCACCTGCAGGTGGATCACAGACTTCCTGACTGACAGGTCTCAGCGGGTGAAGCTGGGGAAGAGCATTTCCAGCTCCAGGACCACCAGCACGGGCTCCCCGCAGGGCTGCGTCCTGTCTCCAGCACTATTCTCCCTCTACACCAACAGCTGTGTCTCCCGCCACCCCTCGGTCAAGCTCCTGAAGTTTGCAGACGACACCACCCTGGTGGGCCTCATCTCCGGGGGGGACGAATCTGCCTACAGGGGTGAGATCGAGGGGCTGCAGAGCTGGTGCAGTTTAAACAATCTGGAGCTAAATGCTCTAAAAACAGTGGAGATGGTGGTGGACTTTCGAAGGAAAGCAGCCCTGCCCCCTCCCATCACGCTGGGAGGTACCCCGGTGGCCTCCGTGGAGTCATGCCGCTTTCTAGGCATGACCATCTCCCGGGACCTAAAGTGGGAGCAGAACACCGAGGCCCTCACAAAGAAGGCCCAGAAGAGGATGTTCTTCCTCCGGCAGCTGAGGAAACTCAGGCTGCCGAGGTCCATGATGGTCCAGTTCTACACGGCCATCATAGAGTCCATCCTCACCCACTCCATCATCACCTGGTTCCCTGCTGCAACGACCAAGGACAAGGCCAAGTTGCAGCGGGTGCTACGTTCAGCAGAGAGGGTGATCGGCTGTCCCTTGCCCTCCCTCAACTCCCTGCATGACACCAGGGCTCTGAGGAGGGCAAGGAAGATCATGGCAGACCCCTTCCACCCCGGCCACGGCCTCCTCACCCTGCTTCCCTCTGGAAGAAGGTTGCGGCTGCCTAAGGCACTGAAGGCCCGCCACAGGCTCAGCTTCTACCCCTCAGCCGCCAGGCTGTTAAATGACTCTGGCTCCCCCCCCCCCCCGCCCCCAAGTCTGCCCAGGACTGAACTGTAAAAAAAAAAACTCTGCACTGCACTTTACTTTATACCGCACTATCCAATGCACTGTTGTCTGTCCTGTGTTGTTGTTGTGTTGTCCTGTTTTTTGATATGTGAAAAAAAAACTGGATCAGCTCCCACTGTTCTCGCTCCACCTGGAGACGAATAGGTGGTGTGCACTGGGTAATGAAGCCGGTCCCCAGAGGCCGGCCGTCCAGGGCGCGGACCGGTAATGGAACGGGAAGGTCCTTGAGAGCTAGTCCCCACTCGTGGGCTAAGCCCGTGTCCATAAGGTTCCCCGCCGCCCCCGAGTCCACCAACGCCCACACCCGTCGTATGCGGCGTCCCCCCTCTAACGTTACCCCCAAAAAAGTCCGGTGATCGCCCATTGCAGAAGGTGATTCATGGCTCACCAATGCCCCTCCCGACATTAGCGAGCCCTCCCGTTTCCCGGCTTCTCCGGGCACGTAGCGACTAGGTGTCCAGCCCGCCCGCAATACAGACAGCGCCCCTCTCTCTGTCGCTCGGTCTGGGAAAGGCGTGCCGCTCCTAACTGCATTGGCTCATCGTAGGTTGGCTCCTCCATGAAGCCACTGGGTGGTTTCACACCCGGCGTTAGGTGGGAGGGCGCGCCCCTAGCCGAGCCTCTCTCGCGGTCCCGCTCCCGGCGTCTATTATCCACCCGCCGAGAGAGGTCGACTAAGTCGTCCAGCTGCTCAGGCAGCTCTCGGAAGGACAACTCGTCCTTCATGACCTCCGAGAGCCCCTGAGCATACAGGACGACCACAGCGAGCTCCTCCCACCCGGTCTCTCTGGCCAGGGTGCGGAACTCCACGGAATAGTCCGCCACCGTGCGATGACCCTGTCGACAGGCGGTGAGTCTCCTGCCTGCCTCGTAGGTAGAGAGTACCCGGGTGTGATCGAAGACTTTACGCAGCTCTGCTATGAAGAGCTGGGAACTGGCACATATCGCAGTCCCCCTCTCCCACTCTGCCGTCGCCCAGGACAGGGCACGTCCCGTTAGCAGAGTGGTGATATAGGCCACCCGGGACTGCTCGGTGGGAAAGGAGGTCGGCTGTAGGTTGAACACTAAGGTGCACTGTGTGATGAACTCTCGGCAGCCCTCTGGACGTCCGTCGTACCTCTCTGGAGGTGGAAGGCGAGGCTCACGAGGTGTAGGCGGAGGTGTAGGGACCAGTAGTGGAGGTAGGGCTGCTGCGGCGTTGGCTGCGGCGGCGACCAGTTCAGCGTTGTCCTGGCGGTCCACCAGGCTCTGGACGGTGAGGGACAGCTGGCGGAGATGTTCACTCATCTCCCTGAGGAGACGTTCATGCTGGGTCAGCAAGGCACCTTGGGTGGCCAGTACGGTGCGAAGTTGTACTACATCCGCTGGATCCATAGTGGTCAGTCGATCTGTTACGTTTCTCTAAAGGTTCTGTATGTATACCATAGTGTCGGGTCCAGGTGCGGTGTAAGTAAACAAAGACACGGAGATATAATAAAATAAAGACTCTCTTTACTGAGACGTATAGTTCGCAGGTACAAACATAAACTTTCAGACGGAACAACAAAAAGGGGAGCAGTAGGGCTCAGCACGTATGCAATAATAACTAAGGAACTGAGGTCAATAATAAAGTACACGGAAACTAAAGTTTGAGCAAAGGGCTCCAAAGGAGGTACAAGGTTTCAAACAAAGTCAAGGCTCAATCACGTTCCGAGTAACGGATACGTGAAGTGGTAATACGTACACAGGATACTGAAGCATTCCAAACGGGGTAACACAAGTGATCGACTGACAAGGGAACAGGGAAAAGGGACACACCTAAATAGCCACATACAAAGATACAACAGGTGACAGGTATTAGCAATTAGTTCCAATAAAGTCCAGCCACCAGTAGGTGGTGTCGGAGAGTCGGAGACTCCCCTGGTGACAGACATGTATATTATTATGATCCAAAGATGGATATTATACGGTAACCTACGTTCAGTGCTGTATGTATGCGCGTTCCCCATGTTCTGCTGCAGCTGTAGCCTCCCGATATATTGGTATGATCACCTGCTATATAAAACATCGCCGCTTGGCTTTAATGGCTTAACCGCTATTTATTTTTTTGCCATGCTCCCTCTAGTTTTTGGTGAAATTATGTCGTTGTTTTGAGCGCGCGTGCGCGCGGAAAAAATGGATTTGCCTGGCCGCCACTAATGTGGAAATTCCTGGAGGAAACACTGCGGCCGTATAATTTTATTTCGATATATTTCTGCCCCCACACCCGAAGGCCGGTCCGTGAAAATATTGTCTTACATGAAACCGGTCCGTGGCGCAAAAAAGGTTGGGGACCGCTGTTTTAGGTGACCCTCTGTGACAGCTGTCATTAGGATGGCCTTGTCTGTGTGTGTAGGTCTGTTTTCTGTAGTAGTGCATTTTCTGTCTGTCTCTGTGTGTGTGTGTGTGTGTGTGTGTGTGTGTGTGTGTCTTTATTTTCCAACCAGGAGAGATCATTCCAGTAGTAGACCAACCATTTCTAGCTAATGCATATTTCTAATGATGATTTCTAATATGTCTTGTATGATTCTTGTTATGATTACATTTCTATGATATTGTAAAGACCAAACTTATCTAGTTACACAATCTTCAGCATAACAAGTTCCTAAGATATGAAAAATGCACAAGCAAAAGGAATGGAAGCCAAATTATTTTTTATTGATGCATGTATGCATTTGTATGCATTGTAACCAGACGACGGTTACTGGGTCTTCTTGGATGGACACTGTTTGCATGGACAGCAGCAGAGGCCAAGGCTCTTCACAGACGTGAGCATCCTCGAGAGGAGGGAACGCTTCTGTGTCTTTGAAGCTCCTCTCTCCTCAATGGGAGTTGTCACAGACCTCACTGGGCTGGCCGCTAGAGACAGGAGAGAAAGTTCATATGAGCTTCACCAGGCCTATAGCTACAGAATACTTTATTAGTTTGGTTAGTATGTCCTTGGTCTGTGTGTTATACATGTTGACTTACCTCTGCTGTGTCCATCGTCGTGGGCAACCTCAATGTCCTCCTGTCCGGGGGCTGGAGGCTGGACACCGTCCTTGATGTCCTCCTGTCCCGGGGCTGGAGGCTGGACACCATCCTCGATGTCCTCCTGTCCTGGGGCTGGAGCCTGGACACCTACCTGTTTGCTCTTCTTGCACGACATCTTGCACGACATCAGTTGTTACAGAAGAAGAATCAATGACAGAACATATCTCTTAAAACCCCATTATTCCTACAACAACAATGCATAGCTTGTCTACTGTTTTATGATAAACTGGTAAGACTTTACATTACAGTTACATCACCGAGTACATGTGGCTTTCTTTGATAAATTCACTGTATATATCTGTTTTACCTTTCTCTTCAACATTGAAAGGAATTTCCCAAATTTCCCTTTCTTCTTCTCACTCTGAGGCTGTGTGAGTGAGGCTGTGGAGGCTGTTGTGGTGTCGGATACCATTGATACGTTGTCCAACACCTGGTGGACCAGGACCCTGGAGAACAGATCCACTGTGTTGTTGTATATCTCCGAAGAGCTGGTGGACAGCAGGCTCTTGGGGCTGGAGACTCTGGTCGGGGCGTTGTTGTCGGAAGCTTCCTCCTCCGTGCTCCATGATGAGCGAGGGACGATCACGGGAAGAAGCAAGCGCTTCACCGACTCCTCGGCAAAGGCGTAGACCACCTCAATGCCCACCTTAAAACACTTCTCTGCCTGTGTCGGTTTGGACAGAACACTGTCCGACACACACTTCCCAACATCCACCGATAGACTGCTGTGCAGGGACATCAGCGCCTGGAGTCTGTCCACAAGGGCGTGAGTCAAGGTGCGGAACCTCACCTGGGACAGCAGTCTGGTGAGGTCAGCTCCGGGAGAGGTGACCTCTTCAAGAACCGGCAGGTCCATGTGGTCCATCAGGACTTTCACCACGTCGGCCATCAGCTGTTTGTCACTGACGGAATCCTCCGGCACAGTCTCATCAGAGCTCTCAAGCTTTGAATGTGTCAAAGACACATTCTCAAACTTGGACCGTGTGGACAGAGAGGAGGAGGCCCTGAGCAACTCTGTAGCTACTAACGCACCACCCTCACTGGAAAGTCCATCACTACCCTCACTAGACACCATCTCTACTTTCTCCAGTAGAGATCCTATAGCACTGTGCCATTGTCGGAGCTCCACTGAGGTCTCCATTTCTTCTGACTGTGCCACCATGTCACCCTGAATGGCAACCAGGATCTGGCTAATGCTCTCCCTAGCCTTAGCCATAGATGCACTTTGCTCAGCGGCATGCATCTCACGCTGAGTGAAGAATTCCTTCAGCTTCCGCTGCAGATCTCTCCAGATGGTCTGTGCTGTAGACCCCAGTCTCAACTCCGATACCTCAGAGGCCTCAGAACCTCCCACACTTCCCCCGAGGAGCAGACTGGAACTAGCTGAGGACTCCTGAGTCTGGAACAGGCTCTTAACGCCATTCACAAACGTGCCAACAAGGTCTAATGCTGACAAGTCAGCACAACAGGTAGTTAACCCAGAGTGGTGGGAAGAACTTCCTGCACTGGGGGAGCATCTCTCTGATCTCATGAGGACGTCTCTCACTTTCTCAGCGGCTTGCCTCTGAAAGTCCTCCATATTGATATCTGATATGGGTAGACTGCATGTGAAAGGCATATTTATGGCAGACTTCTGCAGCCACTCGCTGACGGCCTCTGTGGCCTCACATCTAATGTCCTCATTAGAAAGTCTATCCACGCTGGAACAACGGCTGACCTGGGGAACATCCTCTAAATCCTCCAGATACATATCACCACAGAGTTCTGCTGTTGGATAATTCGCCAGTCCAGCTAGGATGTCTTCCACCGTTATGGACAGAATCGAGGACTTCTTACGGGCAGAGATTGAGGACTCTAGTCTCGCCACCTCAGATCTAAATGTGGCTGCAAGTTCACCATAGACTTCCTTGGTGACTTCTTCATAGTTAATGGCCTGAGAGACACTCCCGGACTGGATGGAGGCAAGTTCCTCATCACTGATGTCTTGTAGTTCTAGACATAGTTCCTCTCCGTTGGTTCCAATCTCTACGAGCAATGGGATTTCCTCTCCGCTGGTTCCACTCAAAGCTGAGGCCCTCCCACTTATGACTGACTCTCGCCTGAACAAGTCAGCCAATTTCGTCTGCATATTTGCAAACATCTTACGGGTACCAGTGAAGATTTTATTTGCAATAGACCCGTCCAAATCCGTGGTCTGAATGATGTCTTCAACATCAGACGCGAATGTGTCGACGACGTGAGCCGCCTCCAAGTTTAAATCTTCAGGAGTTGGGGAGGTGGTCATCGCGGCGGCCATGTTGGCTTGGCCAGTGACATCACTAGTTGAGCCAGACGGTAAACAGCCGTAGATATTCTTGCTCAGAATTTCACCAACGGCCTTGGTGGCTTTGGAGTGAAACTCCTCACTCTTAATAATCCTGAGGTGTCGTCCCACACTGGAAGAGGAGGACACACGTCTATGCGGCGCTCCGGCAGAGGATGCCTCCTGATCAGAGACAGAGCTGATCCTGCTGATCTTCTTTGCTATCTCTCTGAGCATGTCAGCTGCTCCCTGCACGCCCTCCTGATCAGCTGAGCTGCATGACTCCACCGTCTCAACGATGGCAGTCATGATGTCGGCCGTCATTGGCCCCAGGTCGGTCATATGGGTCATGGCCTTAGTCTGTGGCACCACTGGTTTGTAGATCCCACATTCCTGGAGCTTGATGGTCACCCCGCGCATCATCCTCCAAGTGGCCGCGCACAGGGAGCGCTCCTTATCGAAGTCTTTAGGGGCAGACGTACCTGGCCTTGAAATTATCAAGGCGACGTCAGAGTTCAAATGCTCCAGGACGTCTCTCACCACAGGTCTGGTCGAATCAAAGGAGCTAGAGGAGATCGAGCCCAGTGATTGGAGGACGGTGTCCTCGGTGATCCCAAAGAGGACCCGGAGTGGATCATCCAGGGGGGGTGATCCACTGGCCTCATGATGGGGGGGTGATCCACTGGCCTCATTCAGCTTTATGACACGCTGTAGAGTAGGGAGGATGACCTCTATGACCGCGTTGGAGATCAGTTTTACTATCTTCTGGCCCGTGACTTCAAGCTGCGCCTTGGTCATCTGTGTTCATTCAAAAGAGAGTGATGGATTAGTTGTTCAGCTTAAAGAAGATAATCATTTCGATTCACTGATTCAACACAAACAATAATAATAATAATAATAATAATAATAACTTTATTTGTATAGCGCTTTTCCTGCAAACGTTGCAGCTCAAAATGCTTTAATCATTATAATAATCTTAATTTAATTATATTGTCATTTAAAGGCAATATTAAAAAGATGGGTTTTTAGTCTTGACATATTTGCTGAAGTTGCATCCCTAATGTAAACTGGCAGTGCATTCCACAATTTGGGTGCATAAAATGAGAATGCAGCCTCACCAAATCTCTTCTTTTGTACATGTGGTACACAGAGAAAACCAGCGTCAGAAGACCTGAGAGCTCTATTGGGCTGATATGCTAGCAAAAGGTCTTTCAAATATTCTGGTGCTGTGCCAGTGAGAGCTTTATAAACAAGCAGAAGGATCTTGAAATCTATTCTGAACTTAACAGGAAGCTGTGTAGAGTTTCTAAAATAGGAGTTATACCATAATGACTGGTATGGTATGCCTGCTAACTCTAAAGTAAAATAATAACACATAAAATACACTTACCGGGTCTCTCATGCAGTCATGGATCACCATCCACTGCCTGGTGAAGAAACAAGTCAAAGTTTTCAATTATTTGGTCTTGGCTTACACTTGTTGTGCTGTTTATGCGCAGGGTGCGAAATCGTGAGCTTAGAATGATAAGGTTCTATCTCCGTTTAGGGAAGTTCAGAGATATTGAGCGTCAAAGTTTTTACATTCCATTAGGTTTTGTGAGATGGAACCTTTGTATTTTATTAATTACTAACTCAAAAATGTCAACATTTTAAAAATAACACCACACAGGCATTAATAAACACCTAATGGATCAGATTATGTAAAAAAACTCAATTTTGACAAAAATGGAGATAGAACCGTATAATTCTAATGTCACGAAATATTGGGTGTGTATTGAAACATAATAATAATAATAATAATAATAATAATAATAATAATAATAATAATAATAATATTGATTATTGAATCATGTGTATTGAAACATAGGGAGCAGATCTGTTATGTAGGACTAGATGTTGATATCCCTCGATACATACATACTTAAGGCACCGATAAGACTCTGTGGTGTTCAAATGAGCGATGGCATCCTTTGGGTTGTCAAGTGGGCGCCCTCCTTCATGAATGTTTCGCTGATAAGCCCACGACACCTCCAGAGGGTTCAGCAGTGAATCCCAGCGTCCCAGGTTCACTCCCTAGATGCGATCAGCTCATTTGAACGCCCGGGTCGAGTCCTTTCTCTTCATCCACAGCCACTGGCTCCCCTTTTCAGCAGCCCTGGAGAGGTCCTTGATTGCCTGCCGGTGGGTCTTCCCTCGCACTCCCATCTCCCTGAGTAGCCTGGATGTTGAGGTGGCTACGAACCCTCTGCAGCCTACTTCCACTGGGCGTACCTTCGCTGTCCAGCCTTGTTGTTGGGCATCTGCTGCGAGTTCAGTGTACCTCAGCCTCTTCCGCTCGTAGGCCTCCTCCACTGCACCCTCCCAGGGCACAGTGAGCTCGATGATGTAAACAAGCTTGAGCGAGGCTGACCACAGCACAAGGTCTGGTCGCAGGTTGGTGGCTGCGATCTCAGCTGGGAAGCAGAGTTTCTTGTCCAAGTCTGCCAGCAGCTTCCAGTCCCGTGCTCTGCCCAGCTGCCCAGTGTCTGGTCTTATGGTGGTGAGGCAGGCTTGACCCTCGCCCTCCCGAACAAATGGTGCTGGCTGCCACCGGGATGATGGGGGAGGAAGGGCGTTCACACTTGTCCGTTGACTTTCCAGCACTGCTGCAAGACACCTTAGCACCTGGTCGTGCCGCCAGGTGTAACGGCCTTGGGTGAGGCTGGTCTTGCATCCCACTAAGATGTGCTTCAGTGTTGCTGGACTTTGACATAGAGGGCACGTGGGGTCTTCGCCATACCACTGGCTTAGGTTTGCAGGAGAAGGCAGGACATCGTAGGCAGCCCTGATGGTGAAGCTCGCTCTGAATGCCTCCATCTCCCACAGATCTTTCCAGGAGATCTTCCTCTTTTCCACTCCTTCCCATGCCATCCACTGCCCTTGCTTTGCCTGCGTCACAGCTTGTGCGCGCCTTCCTGCTTCCTCTTCCCGACGTACCTCCTGGACCACCAGCTTGCGTCTCTGAGATGGATTGGCCTTGCTCCAGGCCGGTGTACTAATCCCGAGGCCAAGACCACTCCTCCCCTCCTGCACTCGGCCCACAATGTCCCTGTGTCTGAGTGCTGCCTTTGCCTGCTCAGTTGCAGCCAATGGGGTCCACTTCCTCCCAGTGGCCAGGATGGGGGCAGCTTGGGCTACAAATGGATCATTCGAATCCAGAAGCATCATCTCCAGTCTGACTTTGGCACACTTGTACTCCTCTGTCAGACTGGAAATGGGCAGGTGTAACATCCCTTTGCCGTAGAGCCCAATGCTGCTGAGGCACCTGGGAAGGCCAAGCCACTTCCTTGCATATGAGTTGACCAGTCTCTCCAGCTTTTCCACCTTTGAGAGAGGAACTTCATAGAGGGTTAGTGGCCACAGGAGACGTGGAAGTAGTCCATACTGCATGCACCAGAGCTTCAGCTTGCCAGGAAGCAGGGTTCTGTCGATGTTCTCCAGACCGCTGGCTACCTCCTTCCTGAGCTGCTCTACTTGCTCTTTATCTTTGAGGGAGGCATCATACCAACGACCTAGGCTCTTCACAGGCTTCTCGGAGACCGTTGGAATGGGTTCTTTGCCAATGTGGAAGCGGTGGTCTGACAGCTTCCCCTTGACAATGGAGATGCTTCTGGACTTGCTCGGCTTGATCTTCATGCGAGCCAACTGAATGTTTTCCTGGAGCTTTCTTAGTAGCCGTACTGTGCAAGCCTTGGTCGTGGTGAGTGTTGTGAGGTCATCCATGTAGGCTCTGATCGGCGGCAACCTCAGCCCAGGTCTTATTCGCTGTCCGCCAACCACCCATCGAGAGGCCCGAATAATGACCTCCATGGCCATGGTGAAGGCCAGCGGGGAGATGGTGCAGCCGGCCATGATTCCCACTTCCAGATGTTGCCATGCTGTGGTGTACTCTGCTGTGGTCACGCAGAGCTGGACGTCCTGGAAGTAGGCCTTGACAAGGGTTGTGAGAGCTGGTGGGATCCTGAAGTAGTCGAAGGCTGTCCACAGGAGGTTGTGAGGGACTGAGCCAAAGGCATTCGCAAGATCCAGGAACACCACATGGAGGTCCGTTCCCTCCTTCTTGGCGACCTGGATCTGATGCCAGATGACACTAGCATGTTCGACACACCCTGAGAAGCCTGAGATGCCTGCTTTCTGGATTGACGTGTCAATCAGGTTGTTTCTTTGCAGGTATCCTGCCAGCCTATGAGCGACCACGCTGAAGAAGATTTTTCCCTCGACATTTAGAAGGCTGATCTGCCGGAACTGTCCGATTTCTGTTGAGTCCTTTTCCTTGGGGATAAGGATCCCTCCGGCTCTCCGCCAGGACGTTGGTATCGCCTTCTTTTGCCACACAACTTTCATCAGCTTCCAGAGGAATCTCAGGACATCTGGTGCGTTTTTGTAGAGCCTGTATGGAACTCCGTTGGGACCTGGAGCTGACGCGGCCCTTGCTCTACGCACAGTGTTGTCTACTTCACTCCACCTGGGTGGACTGATATCTAGTTCGTGCTCTGGTGGATTGACTGGTGGCATGTCAGGTGGGAGCGTGACCTCTTCCTGGTGTCGGTCATCTGTGCAGCCCTTTTTCAGATGTTCTTCCAGGTGGGCCTTTGCCACAGAGAGACTTCCGCTCTTCTCCTTTGTGAAGAGAGTCTTCACAAATTTGAAAGGATCTTTGTAGAAGCGTGATCTTGTTTGCTCCTTCCTTCTGCGCCTCTTCAGGAGGTTTTCAGCTCTCCTCAGTGTTGCAAGCCTGCTCTTAATCTCTTCCTGCAGCAGGTTTATTCCCTCCTTCTCCTCCTCTGTGGCCTTCCTCCATTGCTTCTTCAGCTGCCTCCTCTCCTTGACTAGTCGGTCTATTTCTGTCTGCCTTCTGGACTTGGTGGGAATTGACTGAGTAGATCGTTTGCCTTCGACCACTCCGAACTGTTCCACTCCATAGGCATAGATGAGGTTGCCCATTCTCTCCAACTTCTTCATGGTGGTGCCTCTGATCCCTTCTAGGATGTTGCAGAGATCAGTGTTGACCTCCTTCCACAGCGTCTTGTTGCAGGACTTTGGCCACTTGACTAATGGCCTTCGCCCCTGGATCTTCTTCTCTGCTGGTGGTCGTGATGTGTTGGATTCAGGTTGCTCTCCTGTGCCTTGTTCTTCCTCCTCTGGGACAGGGGTGTTGATGTCCTGCAGACTGTGGTGTGTGTCCTGCTGCTGAACTTCAGTCGACTGACTCGGCCTGCTTCTCAAAAAGTAGCTGTCGATGCGACTTCCCTGTTGACCCTTCTTTAGGCACCCTTTCTTGCCCTGGTGTATCTTCAGGCCATGGGTGGAAGTAACCTTTGTCCAACCACATACGCAGTTCTGGAGCGTGTGTCCTGCTGTAGCTGTCGGAGCCTCAGGTATGCTGATCATCAATCTCGTAGTCTGTTCCGTTCCTGTGTTCGTTACCGGGTAGTCTGCCGATGAGCCATCTTCCGCCCCCGCTCTCGCAGGCTCAGGGGGTATTTTCTTCTTAGAATTTTTCGTAGCCAAGTTTGGGTGGGACCCATACACTGTTCGTGCTGGATCCCGCCGCCACGGGTAGCTAGCCCATGGCGGCCCCGTTGGGGTCTATTCCCTCCTGTCAGCTGTCTTTCCATGCTGTCGCAAGGTCTTTCCCTTGTTGCCAGCTGCACTTTCACAGCAGTCACTGGTTCACCAGATGATCAGATCTGTTATGTAGGACTAGATGTTGATATCCCTCGATACATACATACTTAAGGCACCGATAAGACTCTGTGGTGTTCAAATGAGCGATGGCATCCTTTGGGTTGTCAAGTGGGCGCCCTCCTTCATGAATGTTTCGCTGATAAGCCCACGACACCTCCAGAGGGTTCAGCAGTGAATCCCAGCGTCCCAGGTTCACTCCCTAGATGCGATCAGCTCATTTGAACGCCCGGGTCGAGTCCTTTCTCTTCATCCACAGCCACTGGCTCCCCTTTTCAGCAGCCCTGGAGAGGTCCTTGATTGCCTGCCGGTGGGTCTTCCCTCGCACTCCCATCTCCCTGAGTAGCCTGGATGTTGAGGTGGCTACGAACCCTCTGCAGCCTACTTCCACTGGGCGTACCTTCGCTGTCCAGCCTTGTTGTTGGGCATCTGCTGCGAGTTCAGTGTACCTCAGCCTCTTCCGCTCGTAGGCCTCCTCCACTGCACCCTCCCAGGGCACAGTGAGCTCGATGATGTAAACAAGCTTGAGCGAGGCTGACCACAGCACAAGGTCTGGTCGCAGGTTGGTGGCTGCGATCTCAGCTGGGAAGCAGAGTTTCTTGTCCAAGTCTGCCAGCAGCTTCCAGTCCCGTGCTCTGCCCAGCTGCCCAGTGTCTGGTCTTATGGTGGTGAGGCAGGCTTGACCCTCGCCCTCCCGAACAAATGGTGCTGGCTGCCACCGGGATGATGGGGGAGGAAGGGCGTTCACACTTGTCCGTTGACTTTCCAGCACTGCTGCAAGACACCTTAGCACCTGGTCGTGCCGCCAGGTGTAACGGCCTTGGGTGAGGCTGGTCTTGCATCCCACTATAGATACAGTAGAGCACATAATCCTTACTCATCAGTGAGACACTTCATGAATGTGATCAGGGTGGGGAGGCGGTCCTGATCGATGTTGGTGTTTAACCACCCAGCCCCCCCCGGCCCCTCCTCCTCCAGCAGCCTGATGACTGCCGCTCTGTCCTCATACTTGTCCTTCGCTCCGGCTGAGGAGGACGTCTCAGCGCGAGCTAAAAGAAACAAACAGAGGATTCTGGGGTTTTATTGCCACCTAGGAAATAGTCTGTAGTACATTAAGACAATCAATGGTTGTGTTACAATATTCACACTAGTATTGCATGATGGAGCCATTTCTAGGCCTTACATTCACACTGATATGTATGGCCATGCGTTCATAATGAATGGTAGCATGTGGATATTGGATGTTTAATGGGATGAAAGAAATGTTTTACTTCTTATCAAACAAGTCTTTGCAAATAATCAACATAGGGACTCTACAGGGAGAAGTCAACAGAAAACCCTCTCACCTGCATCAGTGTTGGAGCTCTTCACAGAGCTCTTGGAGCCCTTGTCAGAGTGCTTGGTGCCCTTCCTGGCCCACCTGGCGCTCTTCTTAGAGCTCTTGAAGCTCTTCTTGGCCCTACTGCCACTACTCTTCACCTGCAACACAACAGAGTTCAGATACACATTCACACACACCTCACATTCACATACACACACCTCACACACACACACACACACACACACACACACACACACACACACACACACACCTCACATTCACACAGACCATACACACACCTCACATTCACACACACCTCACATTCACACACACCATACATACACACACACCTCACATTCACACACACCATACACACACACCTCACATTCACACACACCACACACACACACACACACACACACACACCTCACATTCTGGTCAACTTCACTACGTGAAGTCAAAGTAGCTTCAGATGGCATCGCATAAAAAAGTATTAATGATAATCAGTCAGAAGGCAGCAAAAGGCTTGTTCTGTCAATGTTAGCATAAGACCTTACCATGTCTTGGTCCATCGTTTTTCTTGGTCTATACTCAGTCAGTCTGGTTTAACCGTGGTTAACTCCAGCTGTGAAATGTCCTTCAACTTATTTCATAGTTGTGACTGACGACAGGACGGCTGTCAGCGGCGTTTGTAGTGGCATATTACGTCACAGGACATTGTGATGTCACAGTGGCGGCCAATCAGATGCGGAAATGTATTCAAATGTGAAAAATAAAAATATAAATATAGTTTAAAATTAATTAATTCATTTATTCATTACTTTCTTGTATCACGTTAGTTATTAAATACTAATGCATACCTGTCAACCCTCCCGTAGTTTACCCTTCTTTCCCGCTGTGCTCCCTTTTAAATGTTTTCGCGTAAATCTCCCGTATTTTTACCCTATTGTAATACAGTGGCGAGCGGTGACCTTTTGCACTGGTCATGCTACATCAATTTTGAATACTCAAATGAAACACCAAATTGAGGCCACCAAACCCAACCGGAGAGGCTACAGTACAAAAAAGACAAAAAATAGCACAACGTCCTACCTTATTTGTAGGCAAAGTCCATCCTACGATCCTTCCTAGTAAATCCCATGATGACTTTGTCATTCCGTGTGTTGCCAAATGTCTGAAGTTTTACCAGACAAAGTATGACTACATTTCGTTGTTTGGTACCTGTACTGTAGCAATGACAATAAAGTCCATTCATTCATGTGGGAAGAGGCACGCTCATGCTTAGTCATAGTGGTAGTTGGAGGTTGTTTAAATCGCCACAGCCTGTCGTGGTCCAGACGGTGTGTTCAGTAGAATAAAGGAGACATGGCCAACAAAACCGTTTGCTAACCTCTGGGCAGCCAGCTAGCCATGTTTTTCATATGTGCTACTAGCTTGAAAGTGACGAACGAAACTCTTCGTTGTTTTTTGTGATGGCAAGTTCAGGAGTTGGACGTTCTCTTGAAATAATATATTTTTTTTCCTCAAATGTCCTCCGAGAAAACAGCACAGAACGCCAAGATTCTATTGAATTAATATCACTCTTAGGTAAATAAATGATATAGTACTGCTGTATACATATTTCTCCAATCAATTTATCAATCAAAGCCAGACATAAAAAAAAGAGAGAAAAAAAGAGAGAATACAACTGCATGGTTTCATTATCCATATAATTATAGAAACCATAGAGATTTTGACATATAAGCAATCCCACCACTGCCTGCCATAGCCTTTAGGTCATAAAACCATTCTATGGTGACCTGTCAGGTGTTAATATGTTCTATGACTGATTAGCAAGCCCATGGATACAACTATATCTGACCTTTTCCCATAGACTGTAAATAGCAGGGATGTACAGCCTGGTGAGTAAACCCTGAAAACCATGGATTGAATAGGTGGGTAAACTGCAAATGACCTAGCCCTAAGCTAAAGCTAAACCCTATTCACCAAAATAGAAAGGTGGGGTAAACATAGTTTACTTGGGTTTACCCTCCTCTTCATCACTGGCAAACAACCTATTCCATAACTTTCTTTCCCAACTGTTGCTGATGTAAGGAATGACTGCTGTTATTCCACCAGCAGAGGGCACTCAATGCTTTAAAATGTAAAAGGCAAGGAGCCTATCAGGTTTAAAAAGCCAACCATTGTATAAACTTTGCAGTTGAGATAAGTGATAAATAATTGTATCATAACCAGCCATGGCTTGGATAGGTTACAAAAGTCTGCAACTTCTCTGAGCTCAGGGGCTGAAACAATATTTAGAACATGGGCAAAGATTTATAATGGGCTTTCAGAGAGGTTTTGTTCACTGCACTCCCACCACCCACTCCCAAGTAAGCTCAACTGATTGTATCTCACTTTACCAATGACCCCCCACACGTGGCTGATATTAGACTGGGCCCTGGTGACGGGTCTGGGCCCAATCCCGATTCCCTTTTCTACCCCTATGGCTCGTTTTCGAGTGCCACTCGCTTTTGAGCCAAGGCCTCGGAACAGAGCCACAAGCCATAGTGGTTAAAATCTTTCCCTATGAAATGGGACAACCCTTCAAGACCCTGATACGTCATCAGTAGTATCATAGAAAAGCATTGACGCTCCCGATTCATTCACAACTTACGTTTTACGCTATCAATGGATCAAACAAGTCATCAAATAAAAAAGAACAATGCTTCATTATCAGACCATGACAGAATAACGGTGCTCTAACCTATGCAACCTGTGCTCCTACCCTGCCAGTCTGCACTGATATAGAACAACTTTGCGGCTGAACTTTAGTTAAATTTCCGACGTCATATGCCATCAAAGGGGGGAAATAGCCAGGGCTGAAAGTGGATTGAAGTTCTTGCAGGTAGCATAACTACTGTATACTACAATACAAAGAAGTAGAGTCTGCACACTGCTAGTAGACTGCTCCCAGTAGATTCATTTAGATGTTTACTATACTATATGCTATATACCAGTGGCGGCTGGCCAATACTGCCACTTGCGATGCTTCAATAACTGCTAACAGAGCTTCATTGTAACATGTTTTACTCCATGAAATTCTTAGTTTTAAAGGGGACCAAACTTCCAAAAGTGGATATAAGCCACGTTGGATATAAGCCAGTTAGTATTTACATCTAACCTAAGAAATATCAGTGCGGAACGGTATCACCGTGGCAGACGCCGTCGGACTTGTTTGACTGATACTACAAAACATACTCAAACAACTTCCGGAGGGATGCACTTTATGGCTGCCATAGCTTCAAAATAAGAAACATTGCAGCTTAGTGTGTTTATATAGCAAGATTGTATAGCTACTGTGGCAGTTCCAGCTTTGATTTAGCTCCTTGTTCCACCCTTTTCCCGTTAGTTTGCGTGTTTGGCAGAACAGCTGGACTGTGTTCGCTTGTTAGCTAGCAGCTAGGTAAACGATGCTACATTGCCAGTAGAGAGAAAGCAGATGAAATGTTATTATGTTTATTATGATATTTGATCATGTTTCATGTCTCCTAGCCAAAAATGACGCGACATGGGAAAAATTGCACGGCAGGAGCCGTTTACACGTACCACGAGAAAAGGAAGGACACGGGTGAGTTTTTTAATGACATGTCTAGTTCTTGGTGCTAATGCGGTCGTGTTCTGTACTCGTTTCCTAGCTGTGAGTAGGCCCTATGAGCCAGGGTGTGGCGTGCATTTATCAGTTTCACTCTTTCAGATGGGCCCCAAACTCAAAAAAACTCAAAGAAGAACAAAAAGAAAATGCTATTACCATTAAGCTACTGTATACCGCAATGGCACTACTGCCCCTAGTGGTCAGATGTATGTATCCCACTCTATAACAGTATCCATTCTGTGAGATTCAGAATGAAGACCAAACAAACAAGAGCAAACTGGTATTGCAGGGGCAATAATGCGATCGGTCGGAATATGAATGAAGGCTGATTAATGATGTTTTTTTGCCTCATCACGTTGGCCATGTCAGAAGTGAATTATTTGGTAGTCTCCCACTCTGAGTCTCCCCTTCACCTTCCCCCCAGCGTCATCTGGTTATGGGACACAAAGTATACGTTTGGGCAAGGATGCAATCAAAGACTTTGACTGCTGCTGCCTCTCTCTCCAGACGTGCAGGGACCCCGTTGTGACGTAAGTCAGCACCAGGGGGGGGTCTCTCTCCTGATTCCGTTGTAGTTCTTACTTGTAGTTCTGGCCACTGAGTACTCTTCACATTTCCCTACTACCTGTTTGTGAAGATATAGGCTAAGCCTATGTGCCTTTTGTGTGTATGGGCTATGGGTTCTAAAAGCTGTGTGTTTGCTTTTTTTTTAAAAATCTTCAGTCCAGATGGGTACATATATGAGAAACAGGCCATTCTGGAGTACATACTCCACCAGAAGACAGATATTGCCAAGAAAATGAAGGTAAGTGTCTGACTGTTTTTACAGGTGCTGCATCTCTGAATATTTGCCCAACTAACAGGGATGGAATGGAGCATGAACACTGTGTGCAAACATTTGTCGTTGTGGTGAAGAGCATTTACCCACCTGTTGACGGCTAATAATAAGCAGTTTAACAAAGTTGCCCTACCTCTTTTCGACCGCTACATTCCTGCATACTAACAGTTTGCCTCGGTAATGCGACACATGCAAATGAACAGTAACTAGTAGCCCTATGCAATGAAGTCTGTCTGTACCTGTCTCTTCTCATCTCTCATCTCCCTCTTGTCTCTGACTTAGGCCTTCGAGAAGCAGAAACAAGCTCAGAAGAGTGACAGCCAGCTGGAGTCCAAGTCAGAGGAGAGAGAGAGGGCAGAGCGCTTCAAGACCAGGGAGAACAGCATTGTCTCCAAGCCTATCAACCCTTTCACTTCTGGTTCGTACTGTGTGTGTGTGTGTGTGTGTTGTGTGTTTTATCGGTGGAGTCAATGGTGGATGGAGAAATGGGGTAGGAAAGGCTCTTTGTTATGGATGAAACGGAGTGAGGAACAACATCAAACACGTGTTTAATGCCGTTCCTCCGTCCGTTACCATGAGCCCGTCCTACCCATTTCCACTGGTTAGTGTGTGAGCACGTGTGATGGTGCATTGTGGTTTATCAAATGACCCAGTAGAGAAATCTCACAGCATTGCAGAATGGCAAAAGCACAAACCTACCCGTCACATATGTCGGAATGCTTTGGTATTCCACTGCAATTCACAGACCTTCTTGATAGATTGGGGTCTGTCACATACACTACTACTACACACTCAAAACCTAGTGGAGCTTATCAAGGACTAAGATAGCAACCCAAACCATGGCTATATTACCCTACCTAAGAAGGGTATACTGTACAGTGCCCTGCGTAAGTAATGGGACAGTGAAGATTTTTTTCTTCTTTTTGGCTCTATACTCCTAATATCCAAAAGTAATGGGACTGAGTTGTGAAATTGAAAAACAAAAATAAATGTGTTAGTATTTGTTTAGTATTTGGTCGACTATCCTTTGCATGCAATAGCTGCCTGTCTGTGACCCCACCAGACATTGGTGACAAGTCAGCTTCTCTGGTGATGCTCTGCCAGGCCTGTATTGCAGCCATCTTCAGTTGCTGTTTGTTCTTAGGTCTTTTTTTGCGTAGCATCTTATCATCCAAACCTTTTGGCGTGCAGAGCCAAGAGTAGAGAAAATGCTTCCCTGTCCCATTATTTACATTGGGGTACTGTCATTACATGAACCTAATTACCCCGTTTCTCCAGGCCAGGCCAAAGATCCCAAAGACAGCAAGAGCACTGCTGGTGGGTCCGCTAGTGGGTCGGCTAGCTCGTCCAAAGCTGACTCCTCCTCCTCCTACTCTGTCACCAGCGACGACCAGGCTCTCCCCAGCTTCTGGATCCCCAGCCTCACACCTGAGGCCAAACCCGCTGTACTGAAGAAACCGGTGAGTCGGAGCGTCATTAAAGTCTGGGTTTAATCCGGACCGAGAGTTGGCCTTTGTGTGCTTTCTATATAGAAATGTTTTTAGGGCATTTTTTCTTTACAGGGGCGGCTGTGGTGCAGGAGGTCACGTCGGCGTCTAATGATCGCAAGGTCGGCGGTTCGAGCCCCGACTGGCCACATGTCGAAGTGTCTTTGGGCAAGACACTGAACCCCAAACTGCTCCCAATGAGCGGGCCGGTGCCCTGCATGGTAGCTTGCCGCCATTGGTGTGTGAATGTGTGTGTGAATGGGTGAATGAGAGGCCATTGTAAAGCGCTTTGGAATAAGGAGCTATATAAGTCAGTCCATTTACCATTTGAAGAGTCAACTCATTTAATTAAAGTTAAGGGATGCACGATATTATCGCCGCCGATATTGGGAAATTAATGTTATTAAATATTTATCGGTTTTATTAAATTTGTATAATATGAAGCCGGAAATATTTCCGGTTCCGGTTGTCACGCTCATGATGCTGCGCCTGCGACGCGAATCTATCGGCATTAGTCAAATACATGCTCACATCCAGTCATCCGCTCACTGCTCTCCATCAAAAATGGCACATCCATCAATAATATTACATAATAACAACTGCTCTGATTAGATTGCTTAGATTGTTTAATACATCAACGGGGGTGAAAGCGAGATGAACTCTGAGCGAGTATCATGCTTCCTCCATTGAACGGAAAGTCCTATCTATTCCATTCAAAGTGTTTTAGCCTTCCCCCTTTCCACTGGTAATAAGGAATTGGCAAGAATAGATCGATATAAATAGATCAACATAATGCAGCACTATCATGCACAGATCAGCCTTAAAACATGTAACGTTAGATATATAACGGAGCGATGTATTTCTACGGAAAGGCTGACTGACGCGGGGCTCATACAATCTCCGCGTTTGTTATAGATACGAGTGCTCCGGTGTCTTGCTGGTAATCAAATATATGTATGTATATATACAGCATATGGATGTTACCTGCCGCTTTCAGTTCTAGTAGTTTAGATCTCGCAACCAGGGAAACAGAGACGTGTTAAAGGGAGCAAGACGCGAATCTACCGGCATATGACTCATGAGTGAACGGCGAAAATGGCTGGACGGCACAGCTTGGGATTCCATTGAAGTTACAGGGAACTATGTGTGAAAGAGGCTTAAATGTTGAAATAACAGTAATACAATGTTCATTGATAAAATGACATAAGGGATGGAAAGGGGAGATGGCAGTTCTAGAAGGGGGATGATGAAGCGCTGGACTGAGGAACAGCATAGGCACAGCACATCGCCATAATAGCGATTTTTTTGGGTTATGCTTGTTATATATTATATCTGTTCTCATATCGGTTATCGGCCACAAGAAGCGGGTAAACATCGGTTATCGGTATCGGTTGGAAAAAATATATACGGTATCGTGCATCCCTAGTTTTTATTTGATGGTATTTGTGTAGGCTACATGTTGGTTTCAGCATTTAGAAATGACTTGAGAATTCTTTATACACGGGACACCAAAAGAAATTGGACAGATTAAGATCATGTCCGAATTAAGGACTCATGTTTAGTATTTGGCCGATAATCTTTTGCATGCAATGAAGACATTGACCCCACCAGATATTCGATATCTAGTCTGGTGATGCTCTGCCAGGCCTCTGCTGCAGCCGTCTTCAGTTGTTGTTTCTTTTGCCTAAAATCTTATCATCAGGAAATTAAATGCATGTTTAATTGGATTTAAAATCTCAAGATTGACTCCGCCAGTCAAGAACTTTCCACTTATTGTCCCTGAAAAACTCCCTAGTTGCTCTGGCAGTGTGTTTGGGGTCATTGTCCTGCTGTGCAGTGAATCTGGAGGCATTTGCTTGTACTGGAGCCGACAGGATGTTTCTGTGTACTTCAGAATGCATTCTGCTGCTGTCAGCAGTTACATCATAAATGAATGTTAGCCAGTTCTAGTGGCAGCAATACAAGGGCCAAAGTCATAACAACCGTGTCTCACAGATGAGTTTGTATGCTGATGAGTTGGTAGACTGGGTACATTCCTTTTTTTCTCCAAACTTTTCTACTTGCAATCACTCTGGTACGTGGTGATATTCATCTTATCTGTCCACAACACATTTATCCAGACCTCTGTATACTGACCTGACCTGACCTTTGGAGTGAAGCCTCTGTAGTTCAGCTGGTGACTTATACTGTGAAGGGTCGTCTCTTGAGACATTCACGCCTACTTCCTGGACAGTGTTCCTGACCTATAGGACAGTTCTTTTAGGGCATTCTTCAGTCACTGTAGAAGTCTTCCTTGGCCTACCAGCCTGTATGCTTTCATTGACACCGCTTTGGTCCTGATGTGGACCGACACCAAAAGCTGACTGCAAATGGGGCGGCTGTGGAGCAGGAGGTAGAGCCACAGTCTAATGATCGCAAGGTTGGCTGATTGGCGGTTGGAGCCCCCCGGCTGGCCACATGTCGAAGTGTCCTTGGGCAAGACACTGAACCCCAAATTGCTCCCAGTGAGCGGGCTGGCACCTTGCATAGGTGGCTTGCCGCCATTGGTGTGTGAATGGGTGAATGAGAGGCCGTTGTAAAGCGCTTTGGATAAAGGCGCTATATAAGTCAGTCCATTTACCAAAGGCAAACGCAAAGCCTAGAACCAATACTAGACATTGACTCTCTTCTGCCTGCACACATGACATGACCGACCAGTGGCGTAGCGCAAAATCCCGGGGCCCCCCCGCAAGGTGGCGGCGGGGGCCCTTTCGCAACGGAGTAAAAAAAAAATAAAAAATTGCGTTTTTTAGAGGCCGATGCGTTATTGACGTTGCGAAATTTCGCAATATGCACTCTACATTCTAAATGCTTGACTTAGCAAAAGGTACAAACAAGTGAGAGCAATAGCCTATAACTAAAACCAAATGGTAGACTACACTACATCAGTAGAATGTATTATAAGTAGAATAGTACAAGCTTTATTTCTTTTAACAAAGTGTGGTGTGCACAGCAATGTGATATCTGTAAACATATCTGTAGACTCTCCGCTAAGGGTTGCCAGATGGGATTGAGAATTTCCAACCTAACCAATCTAAACACTTCTAAATCCACCAAAAACCAGCCCATCTGGCAACCCTGTCTCCGCTGCATCAGAGTCTACTTGTTGCGTAAAATTGGCCAGGGTTAGTCAAATCCTTTGTTGGACATCTCGTATATTGGTATATTGTGGCATTTCTTTACTGTTTGCCATCTGGTCTAGGAATACCCAGGGAGACGCAGACAGCAGAAGTAGATTCGAATAGTAGAATAGAAAAAAGAAACAGCTATATATAGCCTAATCATGCTGAATTACAGTATGTACTTCTGCCTGAGTTTGAGTATGATGCTGCCCAAATAAATGTTATTGTTTAGTGCTGTACGCTTTCGTGGTATTATATTGTGTGAATTATCATCTGTATGTTGTTTTTCTTTCACTCGACTAACCGCCGAGATAATACTTGAGACATGTACTTCCGTAAACATACATTTTTTATTAGATTTTTTTACAATATCGGACCGACAGTCCCACATATAGCGGCTATAATGTCCGAATAGAGAATCTACCACCACCTAAAGAATGCTTATTGTACTTTGTATTGTATTTTCGCTTGCTCATTTTCCTTGTGTCTCGCTGCCTACGTGTGACGTCAAAGTCATGTTGCTATTGGATACGGCTAACTATGTATATCTTTTTTAATATAGGCCTATATATTAAAATTAAGGTTGACACAATGAAGGGCCACTTATTTTCTTTATTTTATATATTTTTAAATTATAAAAAAAAAAAAAAAAAAATTGGGATCCAATGTTAGGGGGCCCCCTAGTGGCTGGGGCCCCCCCGCGGTGCGTCGCTTGCGGGCCCGTCCGCTACGCCACTGTGACCGACCACACTTGACTTGCCAGAGACACACTGTCAAGCCAATGGTCCCATTACTTGTGGTGCCCTAAAATAGGGGGGGGGGGGGGGACTGTGTATAAAAAGTGTTGTCATTTCTAAATGGTGAAAGCAATATGTACACAAATATCAAATGAAAGCGGAGAATCTCTACGTTAACCTCAGTACTTGTTTGGTTTCAAAATGCCAAACTTTTAGACTATAGAGTCAAAAGAAGAAAACATGCTTCACTGTTGCATTACTTATGTAAGGTGCAATCATCTATTCCTAAATAAAAACAGGTGCCACCTTGAACCAGAAAAGGGTTCTTTGCCAGGCCCCTGTTAGAGTTCCCTTCATGGTTCCACGTAGAACCCTTTTTGCTGCTATGTAGATGTATGTATTTGCAATGCTTTGGACTCATTCAATATAGAATTTTCCCCCCTGCTCCCGTGTCCCCCATAACCCTCTCTCCTCATTCCCTGGTGTTTGTCTTCCTCCAGCATGTTTAGTCCAAATGTTCATGTCATGGTGTTCCCTGTCTGTTTGCTCTGTCTCTCTCCTCCTTAGCTGTTATCAGAATCAGAATCGCTTTTTATTACCTCAATGTACGGGTACACAAGAGTAACATTCTTAGGTTCAGGTTCATTCGACATTGGCATTGCAGCAGAATACAAGATCAATAGTAATCCCACTGAGGTCAGGATGTGGTCTCTCTCTTCAGACACTTCATTCAGGTTCACATTAGCTCATCCACTAGCAGGAGCAGCGGAACGTTGACAATCCAATAATCCGACACAGTCCCCCCCCCTGTTTAGAAAGCAACTCTCCTTCACTTTGCCCCCACCCCCCTCCCCCTCTCTCTCTATGTATCTCTCTCTCTCTTTCTGTCTATGTATCTCTCTCTCTCCCCCCCTCTAATTCTCCTCTGTCGCTCCCCCAGAGTAAGACAGTGGTCTCTCTCTCTCTATATATATATATATACAGTGGGGAGAACAAGTATTTGATACACTGCTGATTTTGCACGTTTTCCCACTTAGAAAGAATGTAGAGGTCTGTAATTTTTATCATAGGTACACTTCAACTGTGAGAGACAGAATCTAAAAAAAAGAATCCAGAAAATCAAATTGTATGATTTTAAAGTAATTAATTAGCATTTTATTGTATGAAATAAGTATTTGATACATCAGAAAAACAGAACTTAATATTTGGTAAAGAAACCTTTGTTTGCAATTACAGAGATCAGACGTTTCCTGTAGTTCTTGACCAGGTTTGCACACACTGCAGCAGGGATTTGGGCCCACTCCTCCATACAGATCTTCTCCAGATCCTTCAGGTTTCGGGGCTGTCGCTGGGCAACACGGACTTTCAGCTCCCTCCAAAGATTTTCTATTGGGTTCAGGTCTGGAGACTGGCTAGGCCACTCCAGGACCTTGAGATGCTTCTTACGGAGCCACTCCTTAGTTGCCCTGGCTGTGTGTTTCGGGTCGTTGTCATGCTGGAAGACCCAGCCACGACCCATCTTCAATGCTCTTACTGAGGGAAGGAGGTTATTGGCCAAGATCTCGCGATACTTGGCCCCATCCATCCTCCCCTCAATACGGTGCGTTCGTCCTGTCCCCTTTGCAGAAAAGCATCCCCAAAGAATTATGTTTCCACCTCCATGCTTCACGGTTGGGATGGTGTTCTTGGGGTTGTACTAATCCTTCTTCTTCCTCCAAACACGGCGAGTGGAGTTTATGCCAAAAGCTCTATTTTGGTCTCATCAGACCACATGACCTTCTCCCATTCCTCCTCTGGATCATCCAGATGATCATTGGCAAACCTCAGACGGGCCTGGACATGCGCTGGCTTGAGCAGGGGGACCTTGCGTGCGCTACAGGATTTTAATCCCTGACGGCGTAGTGTGTTACTGATAGTTTTCTTTGAGACTGTGGTCCCAGCTCTCTTCAGGTCATTGACCAGGTCCTGCCGTGTAGTTCTGGGCTGATCCCTCACCTTTCTTATGATCATTGATGCCCCACGAGGTGAGATCTTGCATGGAGCCCCAGACCGAGGGAGATTGACCGTCATCTTAAATTTCTTCCATTTTCTAATAATTGCGCCAACAGTTGTTGCCTTCTCACCAAGCTGCTTCCCTATTGTCCTGTAGCCCATCCCAGCCTTGTGCAGGTCTACAATTTTGTCCCTGATGTCCTTAGAAAGCTCTTTGGTCTTGCCCATTGTGGAGAGGTTGGGGTCTGATTGATTGAGTGTGTGGAGAGGTGTCTTTTATAAAGGTAACGAGTTCAAACTGGTGCAGTTACGGTAATACAGGTAATGAGTGGAGAATAGGAGGGCTTCTTAAAGAAAAACTAACAGGTCTGTGAGAGCCGGAATTATTACTGGTTGGTAGGTGATCAAATACTTATTTCATACAATAAAATGCAAATTAATTATTTAAAAGTCATACAATGTGATTTTCTGGATTTTTGTTTTAGATTCCGTCTCTCACAGTTGAAGTGTACCTATGATAAAAAATTACAGACCTCTACATTCTTTCTAAGTGGGAAAACCTGCAAAATCAGCAGTGTATCAAATACTTGTTCTCCCCACTGTATATATATATATATATATATATATATACTGTATATATCTCTCTATGTATCTCTCTTTCTGTATCTCTCTCTCTCTGTCGCGGTATTTCTCTTCTCTGTATCTCTCTCTCTCTGTATCTTTCTCTCTGTATTTCTATCTCTCTCTGTCTCTCTCTCTCTCGCTCTATGTATCTCTCTCTATGTATCTCTCTCTCTGTATCTCTCTCTCTATGTATCTCTCTCTGTATCTCTCTATCTCTCTCTCTATGTATCTCTCTCTCTCTCTCTCTCTCTCTCCCCTCTAATTCTCCTCTGTCACCCCCCCCCCAGAGTAAGACGGTGGTGTGTCCCATGTCGGGCCGGCCTCTGAAGATGAACGAGCTGATCACGGTGCGCTTCACCCCGCTGGACCCCAGCCTGAGCCGGACGGCCCTCCTCACACGCCAGGTCGGTGCTAGCAGCCTCAACGTTTCATGTCAAAAAATAAATACAATTTTTAAAAAAAGATATCACACCCAGGTGGTGAAGTAAGCGGTGCAGGTTTTCGCAGAATTCCCAAAACTGCGACAACAGCTTTAAAGGTACACAAGCCTAGAGGCTATAGAGGGCCGGCTAGCAAAACGGGGAGGTCGCTGGTTCGATCCCCGCCCTCAGGAGGGAGCTGCGTGTGCCCTTGAGCAAGGCACTTAACCCCCTCAGGGCTTGACGCTTACCTTTTCCCCAGGTAGCACTGTGCTACCATGTTGAAAAATTTAGTAGCACACCAAGAATTTCAGTAGCACAATGAAAATTGCGCAATTTTCGTCAACAACGACAACAAATTATCATAATCATAACATATCAAAATGATCATAACCGGCTCTTGGCCGTAATAAAAATGGAGACTCACACAATGTAAAGGGGAAGTAAGAATCTTAATTTCAGTTGGCCCACGGTTCGGTATGAACCTCGGTTTTTGGGTCACGGTTCACGGTTCGTTTTTTTTGTTTGTTTCAAATGCTACTATTTATTTACAAACTGTTACTTTATTTTGCTTATACTTATGGAACTTTAACATTTAGACACATTCCAGAATATGACTGGTAAATTGTATAATATAAATATATATAAACAAAACACTTTCAAATGTAAAAAAATTACAGAAACACTTTCAAATGTGACGTGTTGTGGATTGGAACTACGGATCATAAACTTTCAAATGATGTGTCATACATTGAAATCCGAAAAAAGATGAAGTTAGAGTCATTTGAATGTTAGACATCAGGCACATATAGGGTTAACCTCTTTGTAATGAAACCGGAAGCAACCGCTGCTAGCAGCTAGCGGCTAACAAAACACAGCGCTACGAACTATGAGAGCTGTATCCCATATACCCATTATGCGCATTTTAAGCATATAGGACTCGCGTGAAGCATTTCTGCGACACGCGTTTCTGTTCACTGTTTTCATTCCCTCATCGCTTATACACATAGGTTTGACTGCGCATGACAGTAGTTCAGCAGTTAGTCGCACTGGTGCGATTGAATGTATTTCCAAGTCGCACAGAAATATATTCACTCGCAAATGCGACCAAAACAGTCGCACTGTCGAGCCCTGCCCCTAATTGCTCCAGGGGCGCTGACTATGGCTGACCCTGTGCCCAGAGCATTATTATTATTATGACTGTCTGTGTGTCCTCTGGTGACATGCCCTCTTCTCTCTCCAGGACAGGTATGTGTGCGCTGTGACCAAGGACACCCTGGGAAACAGTGTCCCCTGCTCTGTCCTCAAACCCTCGTGAGTACAGAGACCCTCTACATGTCCCATAGAGACCCTCTACACAGGGCTTAAAGTTCTCCGGCACGGTGCCGGATTTCCGGCGCGGGGGAATTTTGAACAAAAAAATTATTTAAAAAATCACATGCTATTTGTTTACATCGTAATTTAAAGAGTCATCTTCAGCAAAGAGACAGTTCCGCCTACCAATGGTATCACATTGCTCAAGCCAACCAACGACTTCTAGCCAATCGGAGGCAGAGTAGTGGGGCGGGTCTTAAGAAGTTTGAATGAGTGTAATGTTAGCTTTTAGAGACGTTCGCTTTTAGCAGCCCGCTAACTTTAGTTAGAGTCTATTAAAATGGAAGCCAAGTTTCTTAAACCTGGCGAAGACACAGCTATACTAGAACGAGGAGTAAGGAATAAATGGCGCTGGGCATGGATAGAGGAGAGTAGTGACGGGAAGCCTTATGGGACGTGGTGCCTCAAACTGAGGGTGCCGGGTGCTTGTTTCTGTACGCCGTGCTCAAAGAAACTCGTCAACGGCAGTAGTGGGAAGAAGGTTATTGCTCGACATGCCTCAGATCCCGGTCACCAAGCTTCGGTTCGAGCGCTTGCTCATACAACAACCTTGCCGGGAGCGACGGCTACAGGTAGCCTACCACTTCATCTTCAATGACCGACCGTGTTTGCGAGCAAAAGATCCGAGTGTGCGCGTTTATTGCTGAACATGATCTGTCTTTCACAATGGCTCAGCCACTGGTCGATTTGTGAAAGAAGCTATCAGAAGACAAAAATGCACTGACAAAGCTGTCCATTTCCAATCAGCACGCCAGCTATTTAAACACACATGGCCTTGCCCCGGAATTTAAAAAACTGCTGTGTGAAAAGCTTAAAAAAGCAAAGTTTTCAATGAATATCGACGAAGCTACTAATCTTAACATGGACAAAATCCTCAATGTCCTTGTTCGTTTTTTTGATGATGATCTGGCCAAAGTAACAACACAACACCTAGCCAGCAGGAAAGTAAACATCGCCAACTCGTCAGCCCTCATGCAGGAGCTCAAAGATATCCTGGAGTCCAATGGTCTTGACTGGTCACTAGTCATCAGTATTCTACTTGATGTAGATCTATTGATCTATTGTTATAGTGATAGTGGCTTAATAAGTGATGCAATCAGTTTGGCCTTAAGTGATTTAATCAGGTTTTTTTTTAATCTAAATATATTATTTTATTGTGTATTGAGTATAAAACAGTATTAATGCATTTTAACATTGAGACAAGAAGCTGTCTTCTGTACCTGCTCTCCCAATATCTCAAACTGTGACCCCCCTCCCCAAGAAAAAGTTTCAGGCACAGGATTTTTTCCCACTTTAAGCCCTGCTCTACATGTCCCATAGAGACCCTCTACATGTCCCATGTGTCTGAGTACAGAGACCCTCTACATATCCCATAGAGACTCTCTACATATCCCATAGAGACCCTCTACATATCCCATAGAGACCCTCTACATATCCCATAGAGACCCTCTACATGTCCCATGTGTCTGCACCTTCATTCGCTCTAGGCCATCACACTGCTGCCATCTGTAGCGCGAGCTCTATGGTCATGTTAACGTCTCTCCCCCCCCTTTCTCTCTCTCTCCATCTCTCTCTCTCTACCTCTCTCCCTCTCCCTTTCTCTCTCCCTCCCCTCTCTCTCACCCCCCCTCTCCATCTCCCCCCCTCCCTCTCCCTCTCTCTCTCTCTGTCTCCATCTCTCTCTGCTCTGTCTGTCTCTCTCGCCCCCCCCCCCCCCCTCTCTCTCTCTCTCTCTCTCTCAGCGGGGCCGTGGTGACTCAGGAGTGTGTGGAGAGGCTAATCAGGAAGGACATGACTGACCCCGTGACCGGAGACAAACTCACCGACAGGGACATCATACCACTGCAGCGAGTGAGCAACTTTGTGTCTGTGTCAAACGTGTCTGTCTGTCTGTGTCATACGTGTTTGTCTGTGTCATACGTGTTTGTCTGTGTCATACGTGTTTGTCTGTGTCATACGTGTCTGTCTGTGTCATACGTGTTTGTCTGTGTCATACGTGTCTGTCTGTGTCATACGTGTCTGTCTGTGTCATACGTGTCTGTCTGTGTCATACGTGTCTGTCTGTGTCATACGTGTCTGTCTGTCATACGTGTCTGTCTGTGTCATACGTGTCTGTCTGTGTCATACGTGTCTGTCTGTCATACGTGTCTGTCTGTCATACGTGTTTGTCTGTCTGTCATACGTGTCTGTCTGTGTCATACATGTCTGCCTGTGTCATACGTGTTTGTCTGTGTCATACGTGTTTGTCTGTGTCATACATGTTTGTCTGTGTCATACGTGTCTGTCTGTGTCATACGTGTCTGTCTGTCATACATGTCTGTCTGTCTGTCATACGTGTCTGTCTGTGTCATACGTGTCTGTCTGTGTCATACGTGTCTGTCTGTGTCATTCGTGTCTGTCTGTGTCATATGTGTCTGTCTGTCATACGTGTTTGTCTGTGTCATATGTGTTTGTCTGTGTTATACGTGTCTGTCTGTGTCATACGTGTTTGTCTGTGTCATACGTGTTTGTCTGTGTCATACGTGTCTGTCTGTGTCATACGTGTTTGTCTGTGTCATACGTGTTTGTCTGTGTCATACGTGTTTGTCTGTGTCATACGTGTTTGTCTGTGTCATATGTGTCTGTCTGTCATACGTGTTTGTCTGTGTCATACGTGTCTGTCTGTGTCATACGTGTTTGTCTGTGTCATACGTGCTTGTCTGTGTCATACGTGTCTGTCTGTGTCATACGTGTCTGTCTGTCTGTCATACGTGTCTGTCTGTGTCATACGTGTTTGTCTGTCTGTGTCATACGTGTTTGTCTGTCTGTGTCATACGTGTTTGTCTGTCTGTGTCATATGTGTTTGTCTGTGTCATAGGTGTTTGTCTGTGTCATACGTGTTTGTCTGTGTCATACGTGTTTGTCTGTGTCATACGTGTTTGTCTGTGTCATACGTGTCTGTCTGTGTCATACGTGTTTGTCTGTGTCATACGTGTCTGTCTGTGTCATACGTGTTTGTCTGTGTCATATGTGTTTGTCTGTGTCATACGTGTTTGTTTGTCAGATGATGTGCAGATGAGTATATTATTCTCTCCTCTTCAGTCTGTTGGCCCACTTTTCTGCCACCCTGTTAATACTGACCACCCCCCCTCTCTTTTTCACCATTCTCTCTTTTGTCCTCTCTTAGGGAGGAACAGGGTTTGCAGGCTCCGGAGTGGCACTCAAAGCTAAAGAGGCCCGACCTGTAATGATGGTGTGAGACGGAACAGGAACAGGGGACATTCTGGGATGAACGCGGAAAGGATTGAGGATTGGAGTGACAGTGGACGGAGAGTGCTATTTTCTATGCTTTGTTTTGTGTAACACGCTTACAAAAATGTCATGTTTGTCTTTCACACACATACATACACACACACACACACACACACACACGCACACAGTCGTGCAGAGTGAAACAAACCTTCACACCAACTCTGTGGCTAATAACATCTGTCCTTTATTTTATACAAATAAAAGTTACATTGACTCAGAAACCAAGAATCTGTTTTATTGCTTGGATGATTGAACCATGCTGTCCATGCGGCAGGACACTTATGCCAAATAGACCACTCCCCCCTATGCTCCAGATGTTCCTGGACACACATTAAGTTTAGATTTAGACCAAAAACTGTTTTCCACTGGGATTCTGGTTATGATATTTTCACTTAAAACATAGTTTCTCGTCATTAATTAACCATAATCAACGCTTAATTGAAGAATTAGCGACACACATCCTGTAGCATCTCTTTAACCTATCCAATTCCTTCACATTTACACCAAGCGTGCATCACAGTCTAAAGTGTCTGACTCCCAATGTTTCCTTTCCTTCATCTAAATGAATACAAATAATTTAGCCTGTTCAAGTGGCTTTTGCTATATATATCTATATCTATATACAGTGGCTTCAGAAAGGATTCACACCCTTTCACCTTTTCCAGATTCTGTTGTGTTATAGACTTTGTTTGCCATCAACCCACATATAATACCCCATAATGACAAAGCGGAAAAAAACACGTTTTTAGAACATTTAGCTAATTTCTTCATCTTTAAGTACAGCAATACCTCATTTACATACAGTGGCAAGTAAGTGAATCCTTTGGAATGACCTGCATTTATGTATGAATGTGTCTTCAAATATGGTCTGATCTTCATCTAAGTTACAATAACGAACAAACAATCTGTTTTAATTAAAACACACAACTTATTGTATTGTTCTTGTCCATTTTGAATACATCATTCAAACATTAACAGTGTAGGTTGGAAAGCATCAGCTGATGTGAGCCAGGCCTCGTAAAAAAAAAAAGATCTCCAAAAACCTACGATCAAGCATTGTTGATTTGCATAAAGATGGAAAGGGTTACAAAGTAATCTCAAAGAGTTTCAGTCCAGTTAAACAAATTGTCTATAATTGGAGACTATTTAGTACTGTGGCTACACACCCTGGTCTAGTGGATAGTGAGTTGGACTTGGGATCGGAAGGTTGTGAGTTCAAATCCCGCCTGAAGCCACACCACTACTAGTGTGCCCTTGGGTAAGGCACTTAGCCCTCAGTTACTCCAGGGGGAATGTCCCTGTAATTCGTAATTGTAAGTCGCTTTGGATAAAAGCGTCTGCTAAATGGCAAAATTATTAAATTATTAAGTGGGCGCTCAGCCAAGATGACTCCAAACATAGAGGGCGCTAGGGCGCCGCCCCCACCTTCCAACGCGGCCCCACTTCCTAGTTGCTACTTGTAAAAGATTTTTTAAAATAAACATTGTTTATTCATAAAATGCGGCTGATATTCTGTCGGCGCCTATCAGCATTCATTAAAAAATCCTCCAATACAATAAACATTTTATCTGTGTGTGTGTAAAATTCACTGTGAAAATACATAGGGTAGGGAGTCGGGGACGCCGGCCGAATGGGACTCTATGGCAGTCCAAATACTTTTGGCTTACACGTGAGCTGTAGCAGCGCTCCAATTGGCTGTCTCCTATTCCCCTGTCGGGGCGCAGAAAAGTGCGCCCTGAGCATGCGCAGATTATAGGCTTACCTAGACTGCAGCCTAGGGCCACTACCACTAGGGGGCCACGACGGCCACCTAACATTGGATAAACATATATATTTTTTAAATGTGTGAGACTTGAGAGCCATGAATATCCGGTTGTTAAGTCTGACGTCAAACGTGACGTTTTGCAATTTCCGGGTCCAAACCAGAAATTCTCCGCACCAGAATACCAGTGTACTACAGCAGTAGAATGACAGTTTAATCGTTTTTTAGACTCGGATCTATTCATACAACAAGGGACACAGCACTTTCCCGTTTTCCCCATATTGTCAGGGTATTTGAGCCTCGGAAAAGCGCTATATAAATATAATGTATTATTATAATTATTGCGGCATTTCGAAGACAGCGCCTCAGCCTACTTTGGACCCGGAAACACGTCGCGACTTAACAACCGAATAGCTACTGTACAGGCCAAAAGTTTGGACACACCTTCTCATTCAATGCGTTTCCTTTATTTTCATGACTATTTGGTACATTGTAGATTCTCACTGAAGGCATCAAAACTATGAATGAACACATAGGAATTATGTATTTAACAATAAAGTGTGAAATAACTCTAAATATGTCTTCTATTTTAGATTCCTCAAAGTAGCCACCCTTTGCTTTTTTGTTGTTAATAAAATATATAATAATAATATTAAATATAATATGTGTTAATAATAATATTTTATTATATATATTTAATATTATTATTATATATTTTATTAACAACACATTTTTATTTTATTATTAACAACAAAAAAGCAAAGGGTGGCTACTTTGAGGAATCTAAAATATAAGACATATTTAGAGTTATTTCACACTTTTTTGTTAAGTACATCATTCCACATGTGTTCATTCATAGTTTTGATGCCTTCAGTGAGAATCTACAATGTAAATAGTGATGAAAATAAAGGAAACACATTGAATGAGAAGGTGTGTCCAAACTTTTGGCCTGTACTGTAAGTTTAAAAAAAACTAATAATAATGCAGCTGCGATGTAGCAACAGAGAGACAGACAACAAGGAGAGGAGAGCAACAGAGAGACAGACAACAAGGAGAGGAGAGCAACAGAGAGACAGACAACAGGACAGGACAGCAACAGAGAGACAGACAACAGGACAGCAACAGAGAGACAGACAACAGGAGAGGAGAGCAATAGAGACAGAACTGAGGTGAGGTGAGCAACAGAGATAGTTCAGGATGATAACAAACAGTTCAGTATGACAGAGACAACTAATAGAAAGACAACTGTATGATTATAGAGTTTACATGTTCACGGAAATATTGTATGATAATAGAAAGGTACACTTTAATTTAATTAAAGAAGTAACAAAGAACACATTTATTATCACAATTGCATTGTGTTCCATGATGTCTTTCTCCATTGAATAAATAATGCCTAGTTGAATGGCTAAACAAGACAACTGTCTGGACAGTACTGCTAGAATTATTCACCTTACCGCTGCACAGATAGACAAAGGGTATAAGTCCATTCTGTTAACATTAGAGTCGTGAAAGTAACAAGCACCGCAGAGCACGTTTAAATGCAATTCTGGATTTTTTTATGTTGGAGAATTAAAATGCTTTTCATGGTCAAATATATTTATTACATTTCCATTTTTTCAATTGTGTTACAAAAAAGTGCAACCGCCGCATTTTGTAATAACCTGGTGGTTTCACTAGAAAGTACTTAGTAGGCTAACAGCTTTTAAAAAACAAGACAGCTATCACACTATCAGTACCCCAAGCTTAAAACTAGATACTCTTTACTTACTCAGGCTGGAAAGTTCGCAAATTGATTGATTTTGATTGAAAACCTTTATTGTCCCCAATGGGGAAATTTTGTTGTCAAACAGCTCAGTTAGGGCAGAAAACATTCAGTACAGAAAACAGAAAAACATTCAATAAAATACATAAAACAGTGCAGGCTCAATAAGTAAAAAGTTCCAAAAGTTCCATCTCCAGGTCTCCCCCACCCTGCAGGGCCTGGTTGTAGAGTCGGAGTGCAGCTGGAATAAAGGACTGTCCAAATCTTTTTGTACTTTGACGGGGGAGAACAAATCTATGTAAATAATGTAAATGTTAATAGACCCTCACAACTGAAAATGTCAATAGACCCTCACTCAATTATTGCATATTTTAAAGACATTGTGGGATATTCCTTGACAGTGTTGAGCACATGGATTGTGATTGAACAGCCCTGAGTTGACTCTAAACGTGCCTGGAGATGTAATATGCAATGGCAGACACAAGGGGGCAGTCATGGCTTACTACAACAGATGGCAGGCAAACCAAGGCAACAGTGAATACTTATAACAACACACACACACATTGGAATGATTCTCATTGGCAAACAAAAAATCAATAATTGGGCACTGTCCGTAGTCAAATTTCAAAGCTACTTCTTATAATGTCAATTCTACTATTAAATTCAAAAACCCTTTTGTTGAGGAATGAATGATGATTTGGTTTGTTGTTACCATAAATCCCTTTGAAAAAAAGTTCATGACTGACGTTGTAATTCTTTCATTTTCAAAAATGTTCCACAGGAACAGCTAAGAAGCATTCCCAGCTTGCAGGTGTTGGGTGAGGTGTATATTATCATGTTTCACTTCAGTTGCTGAATTTAGGAGCCCAGCCAAACCTCTTAGCACATCAATAATGAATATAAAGAGTCTTCCTCTTCCATGTTCTGCTCTTTAGCTCTTGTGACACACATCCTTATCTAGTCTTATCCATGTTTGTTGTTAGTTGCATCAGTGTGTGTGTGTGTGTGTGTGTGTGTGTGTGTGTGTGTGTGTGTGTGCTTCTCCTAGCACCTGCTCATCCCCAAAATGCATCTGGAGCTCAGGGAGTCAGGGACACCTGTCATCGTTGACCTCTGACTCCCAGCTGGAGCGCTGCTCTGGAAACACAGGGTGTGCCCCTGGTAGTAACAAACAAACAAACAATACACACACACACACACGGCACACACACTGCACACACACACACACCGCACGCACACACACTGCACACACACACAGAGACAAATCTAATTACATTATCTCTAATCATGTTTGTAGGCAGAATGGTCTTGGATAGACAGGTTGTGAGCAACGTCTTTGTATGCGTCTATGTGGGTGTTGTCTCTGTTTGTTGTTTAAACAGTATCACAGGCACAGTGTGTGTGTGTGTGTGTGTGTGTGTGTGTGTGTGTGTGTGTGTGTGTGTGTGTGCGTGTGTGTGTGTGTGTGTGTGTGTGTGTGTGTGTGTGTGAGAGTGTGTTTCAGTCCATTGTAAATATAAATGTCCAATGGTGAGTAGGCTGAAGGCTGCTTTGTGCTCATGTGGATGTTTGCTGTTAAAACAGACCCCTAGCTTCTGTGCAGCGACGGGACATTATTTTACTCTGACATTAAGATAAGGCTGTCTCTCACTCACAGGAAGCTAGGAATAGGAAGCTCACAGGAGGAGGTGATGTGGAAAAATACTGCATTGCATCAAACCAAGTCATTACTGCATTTACCCATAGATACTGGCATAATATTGGCAAATGATTTACAGAAAACAGACATATCATGATCATTTACACACTATAAAATGGAGAAAGAAGCAATTTTGGTCTGAGATTAGTCGGCCCTACCCCTCACCCCCCCCCCCCCCCCCCCCCCCCGATAAATGAATAGTGTAAATGACAGATGTGATGGACCAGCCCCACTCCTCCAGCCAGTCTCACTATCCCATAAAATGCAAATGTGTTCCACTCTGATACCGACATGCTGTTCTGCCAAGCTCACCCGGAAAAACACCAGAGAGAAACCCCTTTTTAATCTGAAGACTATGGCTAAACATTGTTGATGGTATGGTATGATGAACTATGTCTATACAGTATATAGTGTGAGTGTAAGATTACATTGTCTGTTATGAGCTTCAGTGAGAGGCATACACACATTGTTGCATATCAGTGTGTGTGTGTGTGTGTGTGTGTGTGTGTGTGTGTGTGCGTGTGTGTGTGTGTGTGTGTGTGTGTGTGTGTGTGTGTGTGTAATGACTGTTTGCAGAGGCTTTATCAGTCAGCAGCACAGAGATGCCATTCAGTGCCTGTAGAGAAACAACAAAGGGCTAATTTACAGGAGACAAAGACATCTCCGTCCTGCAGGAAGACTGGCAGCCAATCAGAACAAAAAACCCTCGATAACCTATGACAAACCTACAGAGAACCGTTAACAAATCTACAGAGAACTTTTCAGAGATACAGGTACAGTATCACCCCTAATCTCAGGAAAACACAGCAATGGTCTTTTGATTTTGGAACCATCGTGATCATTTTCAAGAAAGTCAACATTTGGCATCTAAAAGGTTTAGGTTAGGTTTGTGTTAGGAAAAACCTGTTAAATGTTGAGTAATACTGAACAGTGTGTATCATCTTGTTGTGTGACTTGAGCCCCTGCTATTGAGGCTGTACACACATTTTTTACACACTTTCCTTTCACATTGTCAACTATGGTGGATGCATAACCAGGTCAGCCCAGTCTGGCTCTGCTTGGCTCAGCTTGGCTGGGCTCCATAGTGTGAGTGAGGGTCTAGTGTCTTGTGGGTTAGCATTAGCTCTAGCGTTATCTTATCTCTCCTCCGTCCAGGACAACATGACAACAATCAAATAAAAGAGCTTGGTGTTAACACGTCACTGGCATACTTCCTGTTTAGGCTTACTGGGGCGGGGGCTCTGGGAGATGGGACGCACCCCTTCACTGCAAGAATAGACTGAACTGGCTTCAAGGATCAATACCTTTCAACCAACCCTTAACACACACACGTGTGCACATACACACATACACACACACACACACACACACACACACACATAGCCGTGAATCAAGTAATCAAAGAGACCAAAAAGGAAATGCAGATTACCTGTTGTCATGACGACAGCAGCTGCACACAATTTAGTTGGAGTTGGCGTTGCATCCACATCGTGACATGTGATATGGTCTGGATCAATGTGACAGGTGCACTGTCTACCACCATGTCACCATGCCAAGACTCAATGCCTACCTGCCTTTTAGAGATAGATAGATAGATATATAGATAGATAGATAGTGTGTGTGTGTGTGTGTGTGCGTCGTGCGTGCGTGCGTCTGTGCATATCTATGTGTGTGTGTGTGTGTGTCTCTGTGTGTGTGTGTGTGTGTGTCTCAGCAGAATCAGTGTGTGTGTGTGTGTGTGTGTCTCAGCAGTGTCAGTGTGTATAGGTCAAGACAGGAGCTAGGATTCAGGTGTCATATTCTGCATGTGGCAGGGGCAGCAAGGCAGCTGGCGGCCTGGCTGGGACTCTGAGAACACCCCCCAACCAAACTCCCAACCAATGACCCAACCAACCAACCCCCCAACCAAGCCCCCAACCAGGCACCCCCTGAACCAACCAACCCACCAACCAACCCCCAAACCAACCGCTCAACCACTTCCACAACCACCACCATCACCCCCCAACCAACCCACCACGACCACCACCATCTGCTATAGCCAAAACTACACTACCATCACCATCATCATCAACACCATCACCACCCCCAGCCCACAACCAACCCGCCACCACCGCCACCTCCACCACCACCTGCTATAGCCACGGCTACCCTACGGTTACCACCACCACCATCCCCACCGCCACCACCATCACCACCATCATCACCCCCACCACCATCTCCACCCCACCAGCCTCCAGCAACCAGGCCCCAGCCACTCTCCACCCCTCCCCCGGTTCCCTGTCCCTGTCCCAGTCTAATCAGAGAGTGCATGAAGGGGGGCTGGCAGCTGGCAGCCTGACTCACAGCATCTCCCCACCCCCGCCACTTACTCCACATTGCCTAATCACAGCCAATGATTGCTCAGCACCAGCCATGGTCAGCCACACCTGCCCCCCTCACTGGTGGGCTGTCCCAAGATGGGGGGGGGGGGGGGGGGGGGGGTGTCTGCTTACTACCCAAAACAGCTGAGAGCACTGGGAATCTGCAGCCTGAGGAGAGAATAAAGCATCAATGAGGGGAGGGAAAGTCTGGATCAATAAGCTGCTGCATGACTAAAGGGGAGATGTCGCAGTTACTGTCAAATGTTAATGTAACATGATTAATAACTATGTAATAATACCAGAGTTCATGTCATTGGTTCATGTTTGATTAATAATGTGTAATAATACTACAGTTACTGTCAAAGGTTCATGTGTTGTTAATAACTATGTAATAATACCACAGATTGATAAGCATTCATGTGCCAAATCATAGAGAAACAAATATGACTTGATGTGTACAAACTTGTCAAATGTCAACCAGAGTCAGACACTGATGACTCATTGCTGTTGTTGGATTCAAAGTGCCCTCAGATCACATTAAAATCATGTGACAAATATATGCAAACAATAACCATTGTTATCAAATAAAACATTTTGGGAGTGAAAATATTGTGGGGCAATGTCTCTCAAAGGAAAATGTCTCTCTATGAGTGTGTGCTGGTAAACATTGTTAAGCAGATGGCAGATGGTGAGTTGATTCTAGACATACACTGTGTTATGGTATCTCTCCTCCAGCACTCTCAGTCTCTTTCTCTGTGTAGGAAAGGAACCCTGCCGCTCCCTCACTCTCCTACCCAGGTTGATGTACTGAGGAGAAAACTGAAGTAAAGAAGAAATTCAGCAACTCTTGAACATGAGAACATTTTAAAAAGTGTGTATTTATTGTTACCATGGTCCCGCTTTCTCTTTTACTGACAGAATGCAATGGAAATGCATTGTTTCAGGTGGAATCCAGGTTAAAGCCAATCCTGTGTAAATGACTCAATGCGGTTTCATTGTTTGATTCTGTGTGTATATGCTAAATTCAATCTTTGCTCAGGTTTGTATCCCCATCCCATCCATTGATCAATCAAGACGTCCTCCCTTTATTCAATCAAACCTGTCAGTATTTCAGGAAGTAACATGCAGCTTCTATCACAATCAAATCCATTACAGGCTGGATAGATTGAATACAAACAGTGGTTGTGGAGATGTGAATGTCCCATGATGTCGTAAGTGGATCAACGCACTCTGCAGTCTTCTAAACCTTTAGACAGCACTTCAGGGAGCTCTTAGGTGATCTAACTGCTATTTCCTTAAACATATTCAAGTCTATGCCACTCTTAATCATTCAATGGATAGATCATATTTGCACTTGAAGTTCCAAAGGGATGTTTTTGTGATGCTCAAGTTTTTATATTCATAGTAATGTACAAAACTATTTACACACTCACTTAATCAATCATTTGGATAGATAAAAGCATTGTTGATTAGTTTAGTTGAATCGTTGTTAAAAATTCAAATATCTCACTGCTCTCCTTTCCAAATCGCAATTCACCCACAATTCATGTGACTTTTTACCATTAGGGAAAATAGGAAACTAAAGATGGTTTGTACTGTATGTGAGACACACTTGAATAGGCCAATTCATCTCTGTCAATCCATTGAGAACATTCTATGTTGAGCTCCAGCCCTCAAAAAGCACCAGTGAAGTTACCTAGAAGGCAAAAACACCAATCATACACTATGAACATTCTCAGTAGTCTTTTGTCCCCTTTTGTGAAATGAATAGGTCAATAATACTTTATTGATTTCGATTGTCTCTCAGTGTAGTTTAGGGTACACACATTAATTCATCCCCCTCCCCCCTCAGTCACTCACTCACTCACACTCGCACCACACACGTGCCCATATTGTGTTTGGAGAAGTGGCGTACAACATGCTATAGCAGTTTACGAAGGAAGGATCTTTGAATGAGAGAGCATGTGTTCAATGAGTTTTAGGTAACAGTGTGCTGTGTGAACGTTCATCTTGTTTGACAAGCACTGACATATTAGATTGCTATATTTAGCATCAAGCTTCCGCGCGTAATGTGACGCTATAGCCGACGCTCGGCGTACATACACGCACACCTCCAGTCCTCCCGTGGCACATGACGGGCCTGCCCTGCGGTGCCTACTAGGTGATAATAATAAACAGCTATTATGCATATGCATACATCTGGGAGCGAGGTGCCTGAAACAGCTGCTTCTTGTTATTTGATAGCTGCAGCCCTAAAACACCAGAACACTCTCACACGCGTATGACTACGACAGCTGCTTTGGACACGAAGCAATTCATTAACTTGCCCGGGGCCTGTTCCTTTTCAAAGCGACAATTCATGACATGAACGTTATTATAGTCAATCTGCGACGTCAGTGTGAAGGAAAAACGTGACAGAACCACAGCATGGGGATGAGGTCTGTCAGGCCGATGGGTGTGCTGCTCTAGAGGGGATCAAACCTAGAAATACTGCTCACGAAAAGCTTAGGAGGACAGAGTGACGGTGTAGCTTACTGCACCTTATGAATAATGAAAAAGAATGACGTCAACAATGCGGTGTTCTTTGAAGCGCTCAGAACGTTCACCGAGGAGGGCGGAGCGACGGTGGAACGTGACGCGGTCGTGACGTAGGCTCCGTTCGGGACCTTTAATCCTCTGCCGCAGCAGCCCAGCCAGTCGGTACCGAGAGGAGGGGGGACACAGTCGGCGTACAATAAGGTCGAATTAAAACGGATATCGATACATAGGCCTCGTATTCATGCGTAAAATGAAGAAACGTGTTTTTATTATAAAACGCGCCGACTAGAGATAAACCCCTCCTCTCTCTTTACGCATAGCCTCTCTTATAGTATTCCTCAAAAGGCTGGTCATTGGAAAACTGAACTCCATTCGTGTGTAGGCAACATTGTCAAAACCATATTTCTCGCACCGATCAATGGGTGATTCCGGGTGCGGCTGGTTACAGACAGCGGACCTAAGCAGCTCTCTCCTCCTCGGCGAACGCGCGTTCAGACTCTACGCCTCCTTCTCTTCTCCGGTTTCCGTCGGTCGGTCGCGCCCCGGTTCGCCCTTGGTCAGCAGCAGTGTCGCCTCCTCTGTGTCGCCGGTGTTCCTCTCGGCTGCGCATCGGCAGGACGTGCAGGATGAGCCTGTGGCGGTGACAACCACACCACGACCCCCCCCGTCCACCGAGGAAACCACCAACCACAAGAACACCATTATTAACCCAACCCACGGAAAACAGCAACCCGACCGAACCGACACACAGTCGGAGTACTTCGCGTCGAACTACAACCACCTCAACGGGATTCGAGCGTTTTCTGATTCGGGACGAGATCATTTTTATCCGACGCAGTCCATCTGTGACCTTCAGAAGCGCGACCGGAAAATACATCAGCAGTTAAACAGTCAGCATAGTGAATTTGGCTGCACAGAGCTGCTGCCCCCACCCCCGGGAGAACCCAGTCACCTGCCGCAGCCTCGGAGGAAGCCTTTCACTGTGCAGGGCTCCTCCACCGAACCCGACCCCTGCGGTGGAACCAGCGGCTCGCCATCGGAAGAGGTAGAAGCCGATGCGCCATCACCCGCTTCCGTAGATCCAAACGAGGTTCCGATCCAAATGGACTCCCCCATCACCCACCACCATATCAATAACGGCAATGGCAGCGGCAACATGTTGTCTGGAGGCGGTCTCGGAGCCGGTTTTCCGAACCTCCAAACCCAAGAGATGCAGAACCCGGGTGGTGGAGGTTCGGCGTCGCCACCCCTCCCCGGCTTCGGAACCCCGTGGTCCGTTCAGACCAGCTCCCCGCCGCCGCCCGGCGTCTCCAATTCGGCCAACTCGATCCACGCCAACGCAATCGGTCAGATACCCAATAATACTGACGCCGACAACAGCTACTACCCCGGCATCCCCTCCTCCATCAACCCGGCCTTCTTTCAGAGCTTCTCGCCCGTGTCGGCTAATCCGTGCCCCGGGATTAACGTCCAGGGCTTCGGCGGCCCGTTCTCGCCGCAGATCAACGTCCCTCAGCAGCCCCAGCAGAGTCGCAGGTCCCCGGTCAGCCCCCAGATGCACCCCCATCCCCACCCCCAGCAGGGCGCCTTCCTGCAGCAGAGGAACAACTATAACCACCACCACCAGGTAAGGAAATGGAGGATTCAGTCAATTCAGTCCTTCATCCAATATAACAACGTTATATGTGTACGATGATAAATTTATTTATTTATTTGTTTTTTTATTTTAATTTGTTTAGTGCTTTCAAAGGTTATAGGCATATTAGTAGTATTGGATAAGGCCTACAGATGCATCCACTCCATAATAGGCCTATTCATATAGCCGCGGTTATGAATATGTTATTACAATGCATTATGCACTCATCATATGCACAAGAAGTGCACAGACCAAGCTATTGTTAATTGAGCATATGGGATGGTGATGGAAACAAATGCAGCCCTGTCCTCTGAGGACTGTGGATCCGTGTAAGAGCATCTGGAATAGGGGTATGAACTGCGTACCACTCCATTTCTTATCAAAACTATCCACTCATGGGTTATGATTTTCTATTGTTATTTTCAACAAACTGAAACAGAAACGATGTACCAGGAAGAAGGTTCCCGAGGTTAGGGAGCATCTCATGTGACACCGCAGACACAAAGCAGGGCCTCAAGGATCCTGTGTGTGTGTGTGTGTGTGTGTGTGTGTGTGTGTGTGTGTGTGTGTGTGTGTGTGTGTGCGTGGGCATGTGTGTGTGGGCGTGCCTTTCATCAGCCTAAACCCCATGATCTTTCGAAGGCAAACAGGGTTTATCTGTATTGCATTTGTCATGTCCTCTGAGTTGAAGTCACAGCTCTCCACCGGGTTGTGTTTCGGTGAGCGGGAAGGGGGGGGGGGGGGGTGATGTAGGAGGATGGGGGGGGGGGGGTGAGCACAAGGGAGCATCACAGGGTGACTTTGTTCTCTGCTTGAGGCTGGCACTGGGAGCTCAGTAGTCACATCTCACTTTGTGACTGACGTCACTGCGGTCAGGGGGGCTGGACCACAGTACAGGAACACACTTGGGGGCAACACACACACACTCAGCAGGGTGCCAGTGAGAGAGAAGACCTGAGCAAAGAATGAGGAGATGCTGTGATTGGATGATTGGACTCATCATGGCTGGATCCAGGTGTTCTGATGAGACCTCTTTTTTCAGGTTTCATAAGATGAAGAGTGATTGAGCTCCAATTTGCTCGCCAGCGCGTGTGTGTGTGTGTCCTGAGCTTAAAGTTGAAATTTTCTTTTTTCAGATTGGTTTCACCATTTAGAAATTGCACTTTTTATACATAGTCCCCCTATTTCAGGGCACCAAAAATATTGGAACATTGGCTTGACAGGTGTTTCCGGCTGGTCAGGTGTGTTCCGTGACATAATTTGTGCAGGCATAAGAGATCTGTCGATGTCTAATATTGATTCTAGGCTTTGTGTTTGCCTTTGGAGTCTGCTATTGGTGTCTCTCAAAATGAGGACCAAAGACATGTCAATGAAAGTCAAGGAAGCCATTATGAATAGGGATGTTAGGAATCAAGAACTGGTTCCAGGCGAGAACCGGTTTCAAATGGTTCGATCCATCTGAATCATACGTCTCCAAGGTTATCGATTCCATTTTTTATTGATGCCGGCATGTTTTTCTGATGACGTCAAACTGTGTCGTTTTATTTAATCACAGTAAGGATGCTATTCAAGCGGTCAGGCAATGCCACAATGCCTGGTACCCATTAGCATCTATTTACAAAGTCAAACAAAATGCAATGTTGTGGATTCTAAGGCCCAATCCCATTTCACCTCTTGCCCCTACCACTTAGCCCTACCCCTCAGTTCTGCGTGTTCACGTGTAGGGGTGTGGTGTCCGGATTGTTGTTGGGATGGAGGGATAGGACAAAGTGGTAGGATTACATGACCTTCCAAACGGATTTTTTCAGAGGCACACTCCAAACGGAATGTTATGCAAAATCTCCCAGAATGCCTTGCGAATCATTGGCAAGATAGTGGCGAATGCACATGCAACAAAAGAAAACCACAATTATTAGTAGTAATTATTTTTCATTAATAAAGATTTAAAATGACAATAACCATTGTATTATCTTAGTTTAATGTAATGTCAATGTATTATAGACCTTTTCATTATAACAAACATAACACAAAAATCGCTAGTATGTTGATGTCTCCAGCTACCGAGCTAACGTTGCAAAAACGAATGAAGGCTGATTTGTGCCTGACAGCATTTTTACATATTTTCATGTTGCATTTCCCCCCTTTGATGGCATATGATGCCCGAAGTTGATGCAAAGTTGTTGCCCTTGTTACTGCTCCCTATAGCATAATGATACTGCTGACTGCACTGTAGCCTCTTTTCTAAAAAGGACAGACATCAGTCTTCACATGATCTTTATGTGCCAGTTAAATTTCATATTTGGTTCAACCTTATTCCGTTTTGAAAAGGAGTATTGCAATTTATTCAAATGCTACTAGCCATACATGCCTATTTTTCTGATTTATTTTATCAGTCAGTTAAAACAAAAAGGTTTGTTTTCCAAGTGATTCTACACTGTGTCAAGAGATAATAAAACAGTTGCGTTGACGCTGAAGGCCTACCACACAGAAAATTGATCGGGAATCGATAAAGAATCGGACCGATAAACAGAATAAATGGCATCGGTATCGATAACACCTTATCAATTCCCATCCCATTATGAGGCTGAAATATCATAAAAGTCTATCAGAAACAGCCCAAATCTTCGTCTTACCCAAATCAACTGATTTTAACATCATTCAAAAAGAATGAAAACACTGGTGAGTTCAGCAATCACAAACAGGCTGGTATGCCACAGAAGACTTCTACAGTGGATGACCATAGAATGCTCACCAGAATGAAGAAAACCCCCAAAAGAGACTACAATCTGCAGAATACACCACCAACAACACTGCAGAGGCTTCACTGCAAGGTGCAAGTACTAGTTATCCTCAAAAAGCTTGGTCAAGTTACAATTTGCTAAAAAGGGTGCAGAGGTCTGGAAAACGGTCTTGTGGACAGACGGATAAATATTATGTGTGATGAGTGATTGCAAGAGGAAGGTTTGGAGAAAAAAGGATCTGCCCAAGATTTACAGCATACCACCTCATCTGTGAAACATGGTGGAGGGGGTGCTATTGTCTAGGCATGTATAGCTGCCACAACAACTCGCTAACTTGTCTTAGCTGATGATGTTACTGCTGACAGCAGCAGCAGAATGTATTCTGAAGTGTACAGAAACATCTTGTCTGCTTGAGTACAAGCAAATGCCTCCATATTAATTTGATGGTGCTTCATCATACTATGATGACCCCAAACATACTGCCGTAGCAACTAGGGAGTTTTTCAAGGCCAAAAAGCAATATACCCAGTGCCTGGTGGAGTCAGGCAGTTATTGCATGCAAAGGATTGTCGACCAAATACTAAACATGAGTACTTTGGACATTATGGGCCCTATTATGCACTTCTTAACTTGCCGTATTAAGTCTTAATTAAGACGCACCGCCAGGTTAAGACCTACCCCCACCCTTATTATGCGCTTCATACGCGCTACTGCTATTATGCAGGTGTCGATAGGCGCCCACACATAAGACGTAAAACTCCCGTGCATATATTGCTCATTGTGGGAGTGTTCATATGTTAATGAAGTGCACTAGGCGCCCCTGCTATTATGCGATCTGACTTTGCTCCTATCGCTAAGAAGTGGTTTGAAAAGTTCTTAAGTTTAGACTTCATGCACGTTTTGAAACACGAGCGCGCCTCCGCGGTTTGCGCATGCATGTGGGCACACATGAACACGCACGTGGCTCCACGGCAAGACGTCAATTACGGTCACAGTATAAATGCTTTATTTCAGAAGGGAGAGGCAGAGAAGCGCGCTGACCTCCTTCTCAGGACTTCCATAATAGCATAGCGCTAATGACTCAACGCAGCCGGTTCTTAAAGGGAATGGCACCTGGCACGCTGATTGGGTTGATTGAGAAGACGCCCAAAACACACCCATGACTAATTTCTTTGCTTAGCGCCGGGTTTTAGGCGCCCACTACCGCACGCATAATAGCAAAGTGGCCTTGACCACGCCTCCACGTCTTAAGTTTAGATCTACCGCCTCGTCTTATTGATGAAGTGCATAATAGGGCCCTGAATGTTTTTTTCCCAATACGTTTGGATCTCTGAAATAGGGGGAGTATGTTTAATAAATAAATAAATGTACTTTCTAAATGGTGAACCAACTGAACCCCCACTCCCCCCCATATAATTAAAGCTGAGAATTTCTACTTTGACCCCATAGTAGGTGTTTGATTTAACCTCATAGGAGCCAACGGACCCACAGGTGGATCCGAAGTTATATAAAGAGCTTACCTCGATCAATTCTCTTCATCGATATCACATTTTTTTCACAACTTTGCATGCTATACGATGCCACAAATTTTTTTCTGAGACGGTAAACACGGCCTAAGTCA